>NW_027360836.1:89684-113097 GCF_012295235.1 Primulina huaijiensis
ATACTTATATATATTTGGGTAAGTTTCTTCGTATAAAATTCTCGGTATATTCGTATAAAATGATTATTTCACTATAAAATAAAAAAATATTGATGAATTTTATATTTTTAATTTACAAATGAGATGATATATAAGACGATTATCTTGTACAAAACAAAAATTCAGAATATATATGTTGATATAACATTAACTGTTTTTAATAATAAAATTTATTATTTAATGTATTTTCCCTCTCAAACTTAACTATTTTTTAATTCTTTCACTCCGTACCTATTGTTGGCTGCAATAAATTTTTCACCCTTTTAAGTGCAATAAATCAAATGTACGATTATAATCTTTTGGTTTGAAATTACGTAACTGTATAATTTGTATAAAATAAGTTTTCTTATTATTTTTTTGACTATTAAATTGTAGTCAAATATTTCTTTTGCCAAAAATTCAGGATCGATACTAAATCTCATCCACTTGACTCGTTGTAATAAATTTAAAACTCTAGCTCAAGCTTGTTATATTTCCTTGATAAATTTATTCATTAGGTATGACTTTTTGATTAGGTATTTAATAAGTATAGCCAGCTACTTGAAACCATAAAACCAGCAAAAATAATATTTTTAATAATATAATAAATTTTCAAACAATTCGCCTTAAAAAAACGAAAGATAAATAAATTCAAATTTCAGATTTTGAATAAAAGAAATCCAAACTTAATTAAATGTGAAGTTTTGGAATTTCTGTCAACTAATAAATTAAAAGCTCTCAAACTAGCATATCATAACCCTACTTGTTCTATCATTTTTAGCATTTCATAATTCCAATAATTTATTAATTGTTATTATTATATTAAAAGGAAGATCATGTGATCTAATGGCGGGCCTAAATCAGTACTTATGAAAGGCAATATTCTTGGCTTTTAGTGTAATAATGCACAAGTTTACAAATATTATAATATAATTCGAGCTTACCATTAAATTCAAACTTAATATAAAACCATAAAAAATCAATATTTAACTGTAAATTAAAAAATAAAATAAACTTTACTTAAAATACAAAAATATTCAATTAAATTAAACAAGAAAACAAAGTGTTTTTAAAAATATATTTGTCTTATTTATATAAGTTTTATTATTATCCAGTTCAAAATTTTGGCATATTCATGATTTAAAAATTATATTTTAATGTTTTTTGTGTGTGTGTGTGTGTGTGTATATATATATATATATATGTATATATATAATAAAGTGGATACAATTATTAGACCAACTGTTTATTGTAAGACTTTTACGAAAATTAAATTTAGACAAAAAAGTTGGGGTTATTACTCAAAATTAGGAGAATTAGGGATCAGATAGAGCGGCAGCACATGGCAGCAAAGGTGCAGACGCGCCACCATCAAGTCATGAGCTGGCATGACGGTGGTCCAAACAACCACCATCAATATCTAAGAAATACAGCTCACATCATCTTTTCATTCTTTTTATTTATCTTTCTCCCAAGGGCGTTTTCGTACTTTCGTGCCACCACAATCCATTTTGAATTTTTATTTTGGTATCAGAGCATGGTTGAGTGGACGTCGTACGTCGTGACGTGTTTTAAAGTCGTGAGATTTCGGACAAAAACGGACAATATCACAAGTGAGTTGGGCCATTACATCACATTTATAAATATTATTTTATTATATATTTATAAACGATAATTATCTGACAATTAATCTGAAATGAAGAAGTCAATTTCTATTTGATGAGGTTCAATTTCTATTTTAAGTGGTAATTTGTGGATAATTTTATGTATCTATATTTGTAAAATTTGTTGATCACATCTATATTTATTATGAAAATTAATATTTTTATCACATAAAATAATATTTTTTATAAATCACATCATAAGAGGTATATATCACAAAACTGACTCATGAAATATTAATACACTTAATAATAGAGATGTCTAATTAAAATTTCTTCAATCACTTGTCTTTTATTTTTATATTTAATTAAAAATAAATATCACCAAAATCACTTTCTTTTATATAATTAAATTAAATTAATAGAATTTTTCAAAAATATTTATTTTAATAGTTTGAATTGAAGTTTGAAATTTTAATTAATTAATTAATTTCCTAGAAGTGATGCTCATTTAGAAAGTTGATCACATTGGAGCCTTTCAACTTCTTTGCCTTTTTAAACGACAGATAACACTGTTGAGCGTTCCACACTTCCACCACCTCCTCCTCCCCACCACCACCGCTCCGCGGCCTCACCGCCACCTTCTCCGTCATTTATATTTCTGAAGCACTCGAACCACGCGGAGTACGAGCTACATTCCTGAACAAATATCCTAACTTTTTATTAGTAAATCCCCATTTTACTGCATTGCTGGTAAGTGTGATATCAGTATGCGAGCAGAGTTTGATTGATCTTCGATTAAATTCGATTTTAGTCCTTTAGCCCGTCTGTTATTGAATTGCGTCGTCGATGGCTGTGATCGAAATCTTTAACTGACCATTTGTTTCTGTTTTTTGTGTGTGTTTTTTAAATTGTTCAATTTGCTTTGTTTTCCGTGTTTTGGAAAGCCGTTCTTTTGTTCATTTTGAAATCTATATCGCTTTCTTGCTTCACAAACTTTAGAGCATTTCTCCTTTTTTCCGAGTTCTCTGTCGGTGTCGCTTTTTCACTCTTTAACTGGCACTTTGCTTCCGGGTGTGTTGCATGAGCATATCTACTTTCTTCCTTGCTGTTTTCGGAGCTGCGGTAATGTTTCAGAGGACTTGTGAGCACTTGTTGATTTGTCGTAGAATAACGTGGTCTCCTTCGATAACTATCAATGGTTCTTATCGCGAGTATTCGATTATTTGGTGTAAATTTTAGCTTATTTCATACTCTACTTTTTTCCCGACCTTAATAGTTCTATCAGATACTAGAAATGGATTCAGAATTTTTTGAAGGGATCCAATAATTACACACAAAATTTGTTTTTCCCCCTTTTCAGGAGTGCTACTGCTCCGGACACATTGTTCAAGGGTGCTCATTTTTTTTGTTTGTTCATCTCAATCATTCTTTTATTTTTTTTCCCACGGAATTTATAATCATTACTTATAATTAAGGTTTGGATCATCAAAAGATTGAAGCCTTACTTCTTATGCTCTCATCAAAGCATGTTGAAGATACCTTAATGACGTACAATGTCTGAATTTATTTTTCAATTTCATTGATAGGATTGATATTGTATTGGTTTGTTTGCTTGATGAGGAATGCAATACGAGAATGAATTTTGGTATTAAGAGAGGGAGACTTTCTGGTGCATATTTCCCATTCATATTTATTAAATTATGCAAATGTCTTAGTCAAGGTGTATTTTGTTTTCCTTTCATTTTCTTGATCCTCGTGGGCATAAATTTAAATTATGCAAGTTGTTCGCATGATTTAAAATTTTTGAACATCTGATTGGAACTTGTATTTGTTTATCTGACCCCCAATTATTTGCTCATGATATGATAATAATGACCTGAATTTTTTTATGACTTTTGAGTCCTGGATTCTCAATTGCTGTGATCCATTGTATTATAAAGTTATTTCTGGATCTTTTTCTCCATTGATTTGGATGTTTGAAAAGCTGAAAATTTGTTAAATTCATTTGCATCGTGCACCTAATCCTTCCTTACTCGTCCTAACTGGAATGTACTTCGTTATCATGTGAGCTTAGGCGCTTACAGATTTTCCTTCTACATATAGTAGTAGTTCTCGGAAGTTCTGGTATGTATAATGACTTAGCCCACTATATCTTGCTGGTTATTAGGTATATGTTGAATAATTTGCATCTTCTACCCCTGTTACTTGTTGGTCAACTACATATCTTCACAATTCAAGTCTATGAAAGTGTCCCAATTTTAATTTTCCAGCTGCCTATTGAGTGAATACTTCTGTTAACGGATATATCGACTTGGAAAATCAAAACATTTGCACAAATTGTATTGTCATGGCCACTGTATGGTTGAGAAGGTATACTTGAATAAATTATAAATGCACCAAGTTACTTGAAAATATTTTGAAATTAAAATTGCTGATTGGCTTCTAGATATCTGACTCTGGCAGTGTGTTTGTGATGTTTCATATAATGCATGGCATATCGGGTCTTTTTGCTGTAAATAGAGAGTTTTCACTTTATAAGCCTACAAATTTATGGCCCTGTGTCCACAGCTTGCAATGGATAAAAGGAGTTGGCCATGGAAGAAAAAGTCATCTGATAAGCAGGGTGTTGAGAAAGTAGCTGCTACTGCATTAGACGCTTCTAATGCTGTTTCAGAGACCAGCGAAACTCAAGTTGGCAAGGTATGACGTGATATGTGATCTATGCATTAGACACCTTTAGCTTCCTTTTTCATTTTATTTTCAACGTTTGTCACATTTTTCCCACCCAGTTCGATGAGCACGGGATCGCTTTACATTTCCTTACAAATTTTTGCTCTGTCTGTCATCAAGAATGAGTATTTAGCTGATTTCTTTTGGATAAAACAACAATTTTACGAGTCATGGCTGATTTGTAGTTTACTCTGCCTTATTATGCTTATATATCTTGTTTCCTATTTTTTACAGTCTAAGCAGGAAAAAAAGAAACCGAAGTATGTTCAATTATCAATGGAATCATATACACATATAACTGGCTTGGAGAATCAATTGAAGTCCTATGAGGATCAAGTCAAGACTTTAGAAGATGAAGTAACTGAACTGAATGAAAAGTTATCCGAAGCCAATTCAGAAATTACCAATAAAGAGATCCTGGTGAAACAACATGCAAAAGTCGCTGAAGAAGCTGTTTCAGGTTTTTAATTTATAATTTTCTTGTCATTTCTTCATGAACATAGAATGTGGTTAAACTTAAGTTTATTTAATATTTTCACAGGTTGGGAAAAGGCGGAGGCTGAAGCTGCAGCATTAAAAACTCATCTCGAATCTGTCACACTGCTAAAGCTTACTGCCGAAGATCGGGCATCTCATTTAGATGGTGCTCTGAAGGAATGCATGAGGCAAATGCGAAATTTGAAGGAGGAACATGATCAAAAGCTGCATGAAGTTGTCATCAACAAAACAAAGATATTCGATAAGATGAAACTCGAGTTTGAAACAAAAATAGCCAATTTAGACCAAGAAATACTCAGGTCTGCTGCTGAAAATGCTGCGCTCTCTAGATCTTTGCAAGAACGCTCGAACATGCTGATCAAGGTGAACGAGGAGAAGTTACAAGCTGAGGCAGAGATACAACTTTTGAAGAGCAAAATTGAGGCCTGGGAAAAAGAAGTGAATTCACATAAGTATGAGCTTCATATTGCTAGGAAAGAGGTGGAAATTCGCAATGAGGAAAAGAATATGAGTGTGCGGTCTGCTGAAGTAGCAAACAAGCAGCATCTTGAGGGAGTTAAGAAAATTGCCAAGCTTGAAGCAGAGTGTCAACGATTACGCAGTCTTGTTCGGAAGAGATTGCCGGGTCCAGCTGCGCTAGCACAAATGAAACTAGAAGTTGAAAACTTGGGCCAGGATTGTGGAGAGTCTCGTCTGAAGAGGTATCCTGTGAGATCTCCAACTCCACTCTTGTCCCAAATGCCTGACTTTGGACTTGGCAACACACAAAGGTATCAAAAAGACAATGAGTTACTAACAGAACGATTATTAGCGATGGAGGAAGAAATGAAAATGTTGACAGAAGCGCTGGCAAAGCGCAACAGTGAATTGCAAGCTTCTAGGAGTTTATTTGCTCAGACCGCTAGCAAGCTTCAAAGTTTAGAAACACAACTACGAGTTGATGGTGAACAGAGAACTTCTACAAGATCAGATGCTTTGTTTCCAATAGAAGGTTTCTGTAGTCAAAGCATTGGTAATCCACCAAGTTTTACCTCTATTTCAGAAGATGGAAATGATGATGGCACAAGTTGTGCAGGTTCGTGGGCTACTGGAGTTATGTCTGAGCTCTCTAATTTGAAGAAGTCTGAAAACACAAATCCGTTGGATCTCATGGATGACTTTCTGGAGATGGAGAAATTAGCATATCTATCCAATGGAACAGTTCCAAGTAAGGGTATATCAGGTAATATAGGCAATGAGAGATCTGCAATTGTTAAGCAGGAAGAATCACTTGAAATCACCATGATGACTGACCCCCTGGAGTCTGAGGAGGTTTGTGGTTCGGAAGCTGGAGTGTCTTCTAAAGATGATGTAACTGTTGCAAGTCCACAGCTACAGGCAGATACACTTATCTTCAAGAAGCTCCAATCAAAAATATCTTCGATTCTTGAGTCAATGTCTGCAGAAAAAGACATCGGCAAAGTTATGGAGGACATTAGACACACTATGCAGGATATGCACGATTCTCTACAATATCTGTTGACGAATTCTGCCGTGGAGATTGATCAATCTGACCCAATGAGTGAGGATGCCAAGATAACAGCAACCAAGGCTATTCCTACTTCTGGAGATGTTAACCCGTGCACAGAAACTGCACAAACCATTAACCAAGAACTGGAAATTGCCATTTCTCAGATTCGTGACTTTTTCATGATTCTTGGTAGAGAGGCCAAAGCAATCCTGGGAACAATTTCTCTTGATGGAGATGGACTGAATAAAAAACTTGATTCGTTCTCTGCCAAATATAATGAATCTATTAAAAGTGGGATTAATCTGAATGATTTTGTTCTTGACATCTCTTATGTATTAAGCAAAGCAAGTGAGCTGCAATTCAATGTTATGGGATTTAAAAGTTCTGAAATGGAAACCTGTTCATTTGATTGTATAGACAAGATTGCACTTCCTGAGAACAAAAATTTCGTTGATTCATCAGGAAACAGCTATCCGAACGGCTGTGCCCACTTTTCTGATTCCGCATCTGATCCTGATGTCCCCCATGATGGGAATCTTGTTCCGACCTCTGACTCAACAAATCCGTCGTGGAAATGCTCACTGGAGGAGTTTGAACGGTTGAAATTGGACAAGGAGAATCTTGCAATCGATCTGGCTAGACGTACCGAAAACTTCGAAGTCAACATGTCTCGGTTACTGGAAACGCAGCAGCATCTTTCTGAGGTTCATTCACAACTAACAATTGCTCAAAAGACCAACAGCTTACTCGAGACACAGCTCAAATGCATGGCAGAGTCGTACAAATCACTTGAAACACGGGCAGAGGGATTAGAGATTAAGGTAAATCATCTTCAGCGGGATATAGAAAGTTTAGAAAATGAGCTACAAGAGGAGAGAAAAAGTCATCACGATGCACTTGCCAGATGCACTGATCTTCAAGAGCAGCTGCATACGTTTCAAAGATTGCAAAGGTACTAATATATTTCCCGCTCTAGCAATTCTGCATTGATTTGGTTTCGGAACTGATTGAAGCAGATGGTTGTGTCCTCAATTTAAAGGGATTCATTAATTGTGTTAATATTAATTTGTTTTACCTGTCCTATTGAGTGAAAAGATCATTTTAAGCTGTCCATATCCTTTTGTACATATCGTACTTTTAATCGAATAAAAGCTACCGCTTGCATATAAAAATGGTCTTTCTTTGCCTATAAGCTCTAGAGAATATGCCTGCGACTTCCAGTGCAAGCCTCTTTATTTTCCTTGGTGTTAGCCTTCATTTATATATGTAATAAATCTATAGATTATAGACCAATTGCTTTTTGATGTTTTAGTTCCATAAGTTTTGTTGTTGTCCAATTCTAAATTGATTCCTTCGGGCTTTCATAAAGCACAATCAACTTAAGATTCTATAAAAAGAGAAATAGGAAATAATAAAGTAAACTAAAGAGTATAAAGAAACAAGAAAATTTGCCCAACCCTAAATTTTGACTTTCATGTTTAGGTCAGTGATAACATGCTCTGGCCCGTTGGCTTTTTCATTGCAGCTTCTTATGCGATTTCTGAAATCTACACATGCTCTTTCTGAGTTATCTGATACAACTTTAAGGTTACAAACCGTTGTACCGATGTATTTTCTAATATTGGCTGGCTGATTTTTAGTATGAGTTAAAATTGTGATGATTTTTATCTCACATACTTGACGGTGCTTACGTTGATATTTCCTTGCCAGTAGTGATTGCGGTGCAGCAGCTGATACTGATGACAAGATTAGCCAGGTGAGCGTGCAAAACCATCTTGCTTTCTATATATCTGAGTGGACACTTGGTCATTTATAGATTTTGAAATGCATGCCTTTCAAGTTTGTTTAAACCAAGTGCTTCCGTAGCATATGTCTATCACGGGGCAAGTTTATGCTCTGCTAAGCCTTTTTGTCACAGTTTAACACCTATGACCTCAATTATTATGGGTTTGAATCCTCGGAAGTGAGTTTGTAGAGAAAAATCCTCTTTAGGTACATGTCATAGTTTCAAAAGATAATATTCAGGAGCCACAACAAAAAATTGGCGGGGGACAATTTTTTTCACACGCAATATTTGAATAAAGTATTACAAATTTGCAAATAAACCATATGACTATGCATAGTTGTTTTAGTTTTTCTCGGTTGATGGAATGCCTGGCCTGCTTGTCCCGCTTTGAAGTCTGTTCCAATTATTAGGCGTGTATCATCCATGTGGGTTAAGCTTTGGAGAAAACTAAAAACACTTTTCTTCTATATCAGGAGAAGGGGTTGGCAGCTGCAGCCGAAAAGCTGGCTGAGTGTCAAGAAACCATGTTTCTTCTCGGCAAGCAATTAAAAGCTATGCGTCCCCAAACCGAATTTCTCAGTTTCCCAAACAACGAAAGGACTCAGAAAGCCGACCACCCCATTGAAAATGAACCAACTGTAAGTAGCACGAATATTCAAGATGTGGATTCTTCCTTAATGGACACCATCCCTTGTCTCAATTTTCATGGAGCAGGATCCGAATCCCCCTTGGACATGTTCAACGCTCCATTTAGTCCATCAGATTCTGAAGCACACAATCCACCGCCGTCACCAGTTTCTAAGTATTCAAAACACCATCCCACAAGTTCAGGCTCGTCTACTCCCACTCCCGAGAAACAAGCTCGTGGGTTTAGCCGATTCTTTTCAGCGAAAGGGAAGAACGGTCAGTAGTGACCGACTGTTCGCCAGCATAATAAACAGTTTACGTTTTCGAGCTTTCTGTAAATATTGAAGAACCTTCCAAACTTTTCTTTCTTTTGTGTAATTTGGTGTTAGATTTTTAAATTCTCTATATAGTTTGTGTGGATAGTATACTTGGTGTATTTATTTTAAGTCGACAGGATCGTCCGTCACTTGTCTGCTGCAGTGTTGATTTAACAAATTTTCAATAATTGCTTGTTTATGCTAATCGAAAACTGTGTATACACCTCCCATCATCAAACTTCAAAGAACAAATAGTGGAATTCATATTATATCGAATGAGTTATATTCCATGTGATGTCGATATTTGGATCACATAATTGATCCCACGTTAAATTTCTCCCATATACTTTAAATTCTTGGTTTGAAAATTTTGGTAGCTGAATAGAAAATGCATTTGATCCAACGACACATGATTTGGAATGCAAAAATAGTTGGTGTATCGTTTTCTAAAGAGCTTTGCTTGGCATTAAAAATGCTACGTAGATGAAAAGCAAAGAACGTGAATTGTTCAATCATTTACAATGGACATGGCGACATGAAAAGAGGTAGCTGAACTAGAAATAGTGGGGATTTGAAAATTTTGATTAGAAACGTGTGATTTAAACAGTTACGAAAATTGAAACCCAGCTCCAAAAAAAGTTCACACGATATTTTATAAATATGAACTATATAATATATATTTGACGGAAAAAATACGTAGGATCGAGCTAATCAGAGAGTAAGCTGGTTAATTAGCTAGAGTATAGAGATACTAATTACAAAATTTTGATTTGTAAAATGAATATTTACAAGTTATATATTTTTCTGAAGCACAGTGATCTGAATTAAAATTGTTTGGTTGGTCGAGACCAATTTCACACAACATATATAATAAATTATAATCTTTGTAAAGCTAGGCCTTGGAACTCGTCTTGCTAATAAAAGTTCCCCCTCCGAGTCTGAGTTGCATGGTGGCCGGCTGCTTCTACCTGAGGATTGATATTTGAGCTTCAAAAAGCTCTGCCGCACAAGGAATAGTGAGCCCCATTTGATGATATTCGAACCCGAACTCTTCCTCGGCACGCTGCAGAAGGCTCTGGAACTGAGGCTTATCCAAGAAAGATATTGGGATTATGTATCTGCTCCTGTTCTTTCCTACGTACACAGCAAAATGCCCCTTGGGCACATCCGATGGGAACCCTTCGTGGTCTTGTTTCTTTCCCAAACTCGAGCACCGCTTCATAATCTGCTTGATGATCACTGCCTTTTGGGACCGCATGTTCGATTTTTTATAGGCATTTTTCATGTACATGTGATGATGATCAAGATCACTATTTTGGGCTTTTTTTCTCAAAAACAAAAAAAGGAGTTGGAAATAATAATGCTGTGTGATTTGTGCATGAGTGCCAGTATTTATGTTATATGCTACACTCACTCTCTCTCTCTGTGTGTGTGTGTGTGTGTGTGAACCGGAAAGATTTGGAATTAATTCAAACAAGACGAAAAGAATTCGTAGCTACTTGTTTTTAGCTGAATTTTAGTTTTACCTTTTTTTTAAAAATCAACTTTTATATGAAATGAAATCCAACGGCCAAACAAACCTTAGTGGGCCTTATAGCAAATGAATCCGTATCAAAGGACAATGGATGTGGTCCTTATCACTCCCAACCAACCGAAGTCATTATCCAATGTATACATAATTCCAACAAACTACCTAAACATTATTATTGATTAAGAAATTTTCACACGAGAAGCCGCTGTACTTATAAATTTCTATTAATTATAGTTTTTACTAATAATCAAGGAGTGTTTGCGATATGTGAATCTGATTTCTATATAAATCTCAAAAATATAATTTTTTTTATTGATAAAATAATTTTATCAAAGACGATGATCTTAAAAAGAAAATATGGATTATGAAATCTAAATTTCGAATAAATTCAAACAAATGATCAAACTCTGTTTCCTTGAACAACAAACAATGCCCACATAGAACAAAATCTTAGATATTTCACATCAAATACAACTCAAGAAATATAAAATGTGCACACCATTCTTTTGCAGCATAGCTCAACATCCGCAACACAATTAAACAGCACCTCTAGTACATACAATTCAGCACGCTGCTAATACTATATATGTCATTTGTGTTTCATCGTGTAGCTCAAACGATAATGGTAAATGTAGGACGAGACGGTTTTATCAGGATCTTTTTCTCAGGTAAAAGATTGTACCACAGATGACGTAGTTACTAAGCTGGAAAGGAGCCCAACAATGACTGCGCTGTTATAAGTGCTTGGTTCGGTTTGCATTGAGTTGTTTCTTGAATCGATGAACGACTCATTAAAGAAAGGACCACCAACAAGCCCTCCCATTGCAATATTAGGATTTGGTTCATCTGATTCGAGCCACTTGAAACCATCTTTGCAACCAGTTGTTGCATCAGTTGGAATGGAGGCACCTCTGTGATGGACATATTGTGGATACTTATCCCCATAGCCCACAAGATAACTCATCTTCATAGAATTGCTACCCAATATATAATCAGCCTAAGAAGAAGGCATAAGATTCATTGTTTAGTACAACACAAAATCTAGATGTGGAACAAGATGATGAATCTGATCAAACCAAACAAATGGACCAAACTGAATAAGTTCGGTACGTTGGTTATTTCTATGTGTCGTATGTCCAGGAGATTCAGCATTCTAGCGGAAAGGCTAGTACTCAATATCTGAAGAAGCATTGAAGTCGAACGACTGAAGTGGATATTTTCAAAACAACAGAGAGGAGAGCATATTCCAATGCAATAGGGATTTCTTTCAACTTAGGTTCAACAACACAAAGAGACACTGAGCTTTTATCCCACTACATGGGATCATCGTTTATATGGATCTTCCTACGTCATTTTGCCTCTCTCTTATTATATTTCAACTTAGGTTTAACAAAGATTTAAAAAAAAATTATATCGGATATCATTTTGTACCCTGAATCTGATTTGCATGTAGATCGAGGAAAACGCTGCCTATATCAATAAATGAAAATGGTGCCGAGCAGATATTTAAACGAAGATAATATGTTTTAAAGCTATATTATAATTTATATTTAAAAAAGAAAAAGAAAAAGAAAGAAACATGAAAATTTCTCTTCAAAAAGTTGCCAACTGTTATGCCTATGAGGCAGAGACGTCACTAGGATCTCGTTTAAAAACTTGATCGATTCAAAGCTACTTCTATTCCTGAACCTATATTGATCGAACTCCTCAAAACCATTGTGCAAATAATATCATACAGCATTTAGAGCGGCGCATTGTCATTAGAAATGGAAGTTGTGACAAGATTGTCATTTCCTCGTAAATTTTACAGACTCACCATTCTTATCCCTCGTATATTTATCGGGAAATTGGCTTTCAGTCCCTAGCCGTCGTTTTTTTTTATGTTCAATCCTTGGGTACTTTTTTAGTAACACATTTCCACATGAATTGTACCACATTTCCACATGAAGTGTACCACAATTTGTATGACATAGTACCACAATTTTGTGGGTAGGGAATGAACCCAAAGAAATGTTTTGATTGGAGATTTTTCACCAACTTCCCCCATATTTATCGATTTAAATTTAAATTAAATGTTATATTTAGCAACATACCTTTTTAACATACCAACACAATTATTCTAAAGACTCCTATTGAAGTAGATAACAATACGTGTTAATGATAATTATCAGCTTAAAATAAGGATGGATTTTCACTATATTAGAAATCATACTTCACCATATATTAGAAATCATACAACATGATATACTGCCACCAGCTAATATAAAAATACAGCCACATGCCATTTCTAAATTGCAAGATGCAAAGTTATAGACTTGTCTCGACTCTATCTTCCATCCGAATGAGTTTCATGTCTTTACAGAACATGCTATATAAGGAAGAGTTATTAGTTGCTCATCGCCTCCCGCGAGATCCCGGGGCAGACCTCCGACCTGGAGACTTTGAGAACTGCAGACGCAAGTAAGGAGAATCTGGATCTTCTTCATCCATCTTATAACCTGCATAAACAATCAAAGACACCAATATTTACCTAGAGCGTGGAAACTATAACGTGTACCTATGATTAAAGAATGGCATACCTTTCCAGCGTTATATATACTTGTAGTAAATATAATAGTTGTAAACAATTTAGATTTGCGATAGCAGCTTCATTTTCACTAACTACCCCGATTTTCATCAAACGATGAGCATCTTCATTTGGACACGTCTGGGGGACACAAGTTGTACATTTCAAATAGCTTTCAACTTGACAAATATCCGCTTTCAATTTTTTTCAAACAGACACAAATACACGGTTCCATTTTTTCAACCCAAAACAAACAAAGAGGTCAGAAGTTGTTGGAACAAAGATCTAAAGAACACCTGAAAATCGTGCACCATTGGTATTTTAAAAAAGAAAAGGCATTTTATTTAAAATAAAAGGCAATCACCTTGCAACGCACTCAAAGCAGTTGCTGCACAAGCCGCGTCTACGAAATCAACAAAGCAAAGAATAAGAGGATCTCCACCTCGCTGCATAAATAAATCTTTAATCAAAACCTCACTCATGTGTCCGTCAACGTCAATATGACGCATATGTGAAAGAATAAAGATGGCATAGAAGAAATTTTAAGTTCTAATGAGCGAAAAGAGATCTTGGAAAATTTGGTGCCTACTTACGTGTTTTGATTCCTTTCTTACTAGCCTTACTTCTTTGTACCCCACAAAAGGGCGAAAAATATCTAGGGAAGTTAAAGAATGAAGAACAGGTAGGAGAATGTACAATAATCAAAGCATGCATACGTAGAATAAAAAAAGACAATATAATTAAGACCGCATTAAAAGGATACGAGCCACTTCCCGCCGTGTACTGTTAGGAGGTAGTCCCTCAATGTACAATGTACCAGAAGCATCTGGAGGTAGTGGTATAATTTCCCGGGGTACGGTAATTCTATTTACTGAAGGTGGACCAAAACCAGTGCCTCTGTCATTTGGTGCTAGTTCAGGACCCACGTCTTCCAGATGCTTTATTGCTAGATGATCCTGTAGATGGAAAGCAGGCATAACTCTACCAGCAGAATTTCCAAGCCCCATTTGGCTATACTGACTTCCTTCCTCAGAATGTAATTGCTGGAAAAACAATCATTTAAACTCGCTAGCGCGCACATACACACAAAAAAAAATGAAAAAGAATAGAAGGTAACATTACCGAACTACGAAGATAATTGTCATATGCCGACCCTATTGATTTTGTGTCCTTTATTTGTCTAGATCCATCTAGATCATGATTCTGAGAAAGAACTTCAGAAGTAAAGTTCACCCCAATTGGTGGAAGATCTGCATTAGTAAGAAAAACAATATTTAACTTCGACGACGGAACTACGTGTAATCATTAGTCTTCTATTTAAACCATTATAGAAGCATCTTCATATGTGTCTTCACATAAGCCAATGTCATTTGTTACGGTTCCTGTATGTTGTCGCAAACGTTTTCTAAATAATTACAAAATTTTAAAATCTGGATAGAGTTCTGTGCTTGTGATTTCTCTAAACCAGATAAAAAGCAGAAACAGAATTGGCAAATTGATCAATTGATCTATTTAGTCCAACGGTCAAGAGCAAAACTCTTGATCCAAAGGCCAGTGATAAGTCTGGTCAAACTTTCAGATCATAAATCTTAATTCAATACAAACATTTAATCTGTGATTTGCAGAAAATGGAGAGAAAACTAGGTTTCAGAAGTCCCGGAGGAGTCAATAATAATTATGTTAAATTAATCAAGTTGAAAATAACACAACACACTACTAGGCTCCATATGGTTTGGATCATAAGGGCATGGCAGATTAAATATCCAGCCTTTTCACTGGATTTGTCAATTTTTGTAATCCTAAAGCAGATCCTACAGTTCGTTGATTTAAAATCTCACCGAAGAGGCATGATAATATCAGGAAGGGAACGGTACATTTTGCTAATTAGTAAAATTGCTATTCAGACCCATCAATTTATACTCATCTTCGCACAATGATAAACTCCAGTGCCCAGGCACACAAGTGGATCTGAGGATTTAACTCACCAACACTCTTAACACCGGGATAAAAAAAAATAGAAAAAAAAAAACCGAGTAGCTCTTTCTAATGTCACTTTAGTTTCTATACATATACATATGAAAAGAGAAGATTTTTACAAAAATATAAAACTAAAAATGTATGAACTGAGAATTTGCTATACTTTAGGCAAACTAGATACAACGTCAAGGGCGTCCATACTCATAGAGGTATAAAACTAGGATGTTACACTTATATTATACCCAGCCAGAAGTTGCCTAACTACAGATTCTTCTCATCAATACAAAAATTGGCAATCATAAATCAAAGCAATATTATAAGGACAAAGCTTAGATTCCTCAAAACTAGTCACTGTCAATGCTTCTGTCCTGATAAATGAAACTTGTTTCGACGCCCATGGTGTAGAAAAAAATATGCGCAAACTGAATAAAGGCACAATGCAACACCAGATCTTTAGAAGCCATATTAAATGAGTTCCAAGGGCACTGATTACAATCTTTTACATGTATTCTATCTGTTCCTTCTTGAAAAGGCTGCCCATGCTCTCAGGTATTCTAATACTTGGGGAAATAAAGAGCAGCAGAAAAATTACTCACAAATATCATACATTGTAGAGTAAAAGAGTGCACCTACCTTTAATCGCACACTTAAACCAAATAAACGTCGAAATCAAGTGCAAATGTAATTTTAAGAAGTTCGACTTCAAAACCCAAGTTTGATTCAAAAGAAAACATGCGCCTAACTTTAATTTTTAGTTCATATAAACCATCAAACAACTATTTAGTGACAATAAGCTAAATTTTCAATCTCCAAAAGTTAATAGCCATCGAAGAATTCAGGTTAACAAGGTAAAATCAATCAAAATATACTGCAGTAAGGTCATTGCCTTTTACCAATTCGCGTGAACCTAAAAAAAATCACATCAATTAAAAGTTACGGCCCGTTCTCATCTGTAAATAGAATCAAATCCCTCAAAATAGAAAAAGCGAAAAAAATATATTTTAGGGCAAATTAATGGTTAAATACCAAAATCAGTGCGATTTCGCTTCAGCGAGGTGGCCAATTGATACGGCGGCGGTTGCTGATTGCTCCAATAGTCATCACCCATAAGTACAGCAAAACTGCAAAAATAATCTCGCGAGAGCACAGTAGGGGTCGGATTGACGGTGGCTTTTGATCTTATTCTTGCTTTGTTTTGGGGGGAGATATACATATACATCCTCCTTACGCTGATGGGAACTGCCTATTTATACTCGCATTTTTAGAAACTAAACAAAATTAAAAATTATTTACTCAATAATTTATTTTACTTTTTGACATAAATTAAAAATATTTTAGAATTTAATTTCTTTTATAAGAATTTCAAGTTGTATATTTTTTTATTTTTTTATCTTCTTTGAAATTATTCAGGCCTTAATTGGCTTTTGTCTGATGAATTAATCAACTAATTTTTATTTAAACATTGGTTTAGTTTAGATATTAGTTAGTTTTTCCAGAAAATTCATTTTCATCTATATAATATGTATGATAGAGTATTTTTCCTTTTATAAAAAAATATATATAAATAGAGTATAGAGGTATAATTTAAATCTTTTAAATCGTTAAACAATTGCAAAATCATATTTTAATATGTATTCTAACATGTAAATTATTGTATTATTTTCTTACCATCTTTTTCACATTAAATGCACTCATTCAATAAATAAAAATAAAACATGTGACATTAATTCTGATATTTAAGATGATTTTATCACGGAAAATACATTTATCCAACGGATAAAAAAGATTTTTTTATATTCTTTAACAATATATAAAATTTTAAAATAATTATATCCAGCAATTTCTCCGATAGCGTAGGTATGCTGGTATGGTACGGCGCTTCCAGAAGTACGAAGAGATATTCGGGCTTTGGATATTTGCAGAAACAACCGAACCTGATTTAAAACAGAATCCATATCCTAAACTGCCCTGCCCAACAGTCAATCGATGGAAGCTCCGACCAGCAAGTCTCTGGCCCTCCTCTCTGCAAACTCGCTCACTCCCACTTCCATCAATGAATTCAATTCCTCCTTTAACCATCTCAACACCCTCATTTCCTCCCCAAACCCTCATTCTAAAACCAGGCGAAACCCTGAATTTTCAACAATTCCCGATGTAAGTTTGAAGTTTTCATCCACCACCGTTTCGATTCAGAGCAATATCAAGAACCCAGAAAAAAACATTTCTCGGAATTGGTTGAAGCCCGCCTCGAGAGGCTCTCCCGCGGTCCATGCTTTGTTCAAGAATCTCTCTGTTCTCGAGAGGGCAGTCATTGGTGCTGCAGCTGGTGGAATTGCCGGTGCTTTTACGTATGTGTGTCTTCATCCACTTGATACTATTAAAACTAAGTTGCAGACGAAAGGGGCGTCCGAGATTTACAAGGGGGCGTTTGATGTCATAGTCAAGACTTTTCAGAATAGAGGGATTCTTGGGTTTTATAGCGGCGTGTCTGCTGTGATTGTGGGGTCTACTTTTTCTTCTGCGGTTTATTTTGGGACGTGCGAGTTTGGGAAGTCCGTTCTTTCGAGGATCGGGGAATATCCGACGGTGTTGATTCCTCCAACTGCTGGTGCGATGGGGAACATCATGTCTTCAGCAATAATGGTGCCGAAGGAATTGATCACTCAAAGGATGCAGGCTGGCGCAAAGGGTAGGTCTTGGGAGGTTTTGTTACGTATTTTGGAGAAAGATGGGATCTTGGGCCTATATGCGGGGTATAGTGCTACATTGCTTAGGAATTTACCTGCTGGCGTTTTGAGCTATTCTTCGTTTGAGTATTTGAAAGCTGCGGTGTTGAGGGAGACAGGAAAAGCTTTTTTGGAGCCTTTTCAGAGTGTGATCTGCGGAGCATTGGCAGGGGCGATTTCTGCATCTTTGACAACCCCATTGGATGTGGTGAAAACTAGGCTGATGACTCAGGGTCATGGAGAGTCTATGAATAGGATTGCTGCCGCAAGTTACAGTGGGGTCACAGCTATGGTTAAGCGGATATTGAAGGAAGAAGGGTGGGTTGGCTTTACACGTGGGATGGGACCTCGAGTGTTTTACAGTGCATGCTTTTCGGCTATAGGGTACTTTGCATTTGAGACAGCCCGGCTTACAATCATGGACAAGTATTTGAAGCGAAAGGAAGTTGAAGCAGTGGAGACTCTTGCTTCCCCCATCAACCAAAGTGGATGAAAATGGTGGAGAAATTTTCTTTGTATGCTCACTTGTTTGCAGGTTCGATTCCTTTGTTTTTGACTCGATAGAGAGATGTAAACTAAGTTGCAAAACTGAAGGATCGGTGTATTTATTGCTCTACATTCCCTTAATGCCAGCCAATGGGTGGCTGATGTTCCATTTTTGTAGCTGAGAATCACTTGGATACATATTTGCCTTCCATAGTTGGTACTGTTTTATTGAAAAATATGATATGGCTTCATTTTGTACTGTTCGGAGCTGGTTTTTAGGTTCATGTGTTAACATGGAGGGCAAAAAACTTTCTTTCCATGGCTTAACGAAGAGAATGGATGTCAGCTTTTTTGTTTCCATTAGCTGTGTTTAAGATAGCAACTTGGTTATGGATTAAATTTTCTAATGGTATATCAAATCCGGTTCTTGTTGTCACTTTTCAGAAATTATTATATGTCCAGTAGATTAATTAAAAAGAAGAAAGCTTATACAAGGGTTATACGCATGTATAATGTATCGTTTGGTGTAAATGATAAGTCTCAAACAAAGAGAGTCGGGAATGGGCCATTGTGCCTTTCATTTAACCATATTAAACTAAGTTATTGTTTGAAAAGATTATAATTTCAGATAATTGTTTACATTTATAGATTGTAAAGACATGGGAAAATATCAAAAGCGGGTATCATATGTTTATCAAAATATCTTTGTCACTTTCGAAAAATCAAAATGAGCAGGGATCGGAATCTTGATGTGAATCTTAGCACAAGCATAACCAAATTTCAGGTTAATAAACGTAAAATATTGCTTTTTAAACTGAAAAAGAACGAACCACTTTTTTAAAACACACCCTAGAGTCTCAATGCTGGAACTTATATTTATTTTTGTGAACCCCATCAAATCAAAGTCATCAAATATTTAATTTATGCCTCGGGAAACCCAATTTGGATTAGCAGTTGCTGGATCAAGAAATATGGTGAAATTGGGTCGACCCAACCGATAAAGGATCCAATTTTGAAAATTGTTGGGCCGATGTTTGTTTGGGCTTTTCTTGGATGCACAATATATTTTGGCATAAGGCTGCATGTCTTCTTTGTACTAGAGAAATATCATTTGTTAATTTTTTTTAAAAAAAAAAAAAGGAGAGAGAGAGAGAGAAACACCGTCAAATGACAAATTATAAGGTAGATCTCTATTTTATTTATCACGATAATTAAAATGTCAATTGGGCATGTATGTTATTTAAATTAATGAAATTTAATCTTAAAGCAATAAAAAAAAATTAGATCGATGATGATTTCGATTAGACGTTTTATTGGGCCTGTGGAGAGGCCCATTTGTCTGTGTATTTGTCTATGTAGTGACCCGACATGATCGGGTTGGTGACTTGTCAGGTACCCGAAATTTCGGATACTCGAACCTGAAAACCCGACCCGCGCCCACCCCTAGCTGTGATGCACAATGACAAGATTCCAACTATTCACAGAGGAGGAAAATGTCAAATATACAACTGATCATGCATATATCATTGTATCTTTTTTCAGAAGAATAAAATTAATATATTTTTTATTGTACTGTGAAATAAATTATTGAGGATTGAAATTCGATTTTAATATGACTTCCTTGTCGGTTTCGGTTTCGATTCTTGACGGATCTGTTTCGATACGGTTCCAAGGTGAACCGCAGGTAAGAATGCCTATATCTCACTTTTGAAAAATCCAAATTTTTAACTGAGCATGCTAAGATGACACGTAATAATTCAAATTCTAATACCTCTAAAACTTGGGCCCGCACAATGTAGGATTTCCTTCGTTGTTCGATGATCCGAGTAGTGTAGTGGTGACTGCTGAATCAAGAACTTAGTCAAACGTGACTACACTTGAATATTTTGTTTCAGCCCAAATTGCATTTAAAAGAATTCTTGTGAAATTTTTATGAAAATTTTAAAAATAAAAGTCTTACAGGATCTCGTATTTTATGAAGGGTGATTCTTATGTGAGACCGTCTCACGGATCCTAATCTGTGAGACGAGCCAACCCTATCGATATTCACAACAAAAAGTAATACTTTTTCATGGATGACCTAAATAAAGATCCGTCTCACAAAATATGACCCGTGAGACCATCTCATACAAGTTTTTGTCTTTTAATGAAAAGTATTTCTGACTATTTAATTACAGTATTGACTGCTCTTACCTTCCTATGTCAGACAACCGCAAAATTTAGGAATTTAAGTTGTTACGATTATTTGTTTAATTTATTATTTATTATTATTAAATGAAACAAGTGGCAACTAAGAAAATAACCAAACAAATTAAATTTTTGGGTACAAATTGTCTGGAAATTCTCTCATTATATATAGAAAATTGATATTATAAATACACATAATGAGTATTTATGTAAATACAGCTGAGATCACGTTCGATAAAATTGTACATTCAATACGTGAATATTATCTCAATTATGTGTATTCATGAGATCATAATAAATGGTTTTAATTTAGTAATGCCTTTGTCGGTGGGAAAATAAAATAATTTAAATAAAATAGTGATAATAAAGAAGAACGTGGTGGTCATGATTTTTGGGCATTATTTTTTTTTTAAATGACTGTCGGCAGGATCCTATTTTTCGACCCGACTCTATAAAATTAACCGGCCGGGTCACACATTTCGAGCGTCTCATTTAATTAATTTTTAAGCTGAATTTGAAGTGTTCAGTTTTGTTTTCTGGGTAATTATTATTTTTATTATTTTAGATTTGTACTAATTGTGTTTAATTAATAAAAATATATTATATAGTTATTTCGGGTAACACATGACTAATTTTATTTATTATGTTTTATGTTCATCACTTTATTTAGTATACTGATAATGACTTTATTTGTAATTAAATCTAAATTTATTCCCAAAAACAAAAATTGAACTGCATGTAAGAACCAGGGTTATTATCTGTCCAGATTAAATATAATTTTGCAATTGAATTAATTTAATTCTGTCAGTAAATTAATCATGTTTTTAATCAAACTTATCCCATGCATGACTTCATATTTTAATCCAAACTTTACATTTATGGGCTCCCTTTCGTTTGACCTCATATTTCCCCTAAATGTAGAAAAATAAACCTTGTCATTTATTTTTCTTTTTTTAGGAACTCATCTATTTTACAGGCCTTAAATTAAATACTTCTATTTTTTTTAGTTTTCTTGGACATAAAAATTTCTATTCCTCAGATTGATACTTGATTTATAAACATTATCCAGAATAAAAAGGACATTCAATTGTATTTTATTTTTTTAGAATCCTTTTTAAAATCTCTTGAAAAATAAATAGTTTTTTTTGTATTTATTTCGTATATACTTGATATTTGACACTTATCTTCATGGTATATTATATTATCTGGATGAATAGGTCTCTTATGAGACGGTCTCACGAATCTTTATCTGTGAGACGGGTCAATCCTACCGATATTCACAATAAAAATAATACTCTTAGCATAAAAAGTAATATTTTTTCATGGATGACCCAAATAAGAGATCTGTCTCACAAAATACTACTCGTGAGACCGTCTCATACAAGTTTTTGTCTATCTATATTTGTTAGGAGAGATGAGTTTCAAATACAATTAAGTTCAGTCTATTGCAAGTAGTAAACTAATGTAAAATACAAAGATTCTAATATGATTTGAACATGCGAAGTTCATAAAATCGTGTAGAGTCTACGTAGCAAAAAGTTTTGTATGTAATACGAAAATACTATTTTTATACTAACATCTCATCGGACAAGCGTCTACAAAACACCCATAGAAATTTATTTAAAATATAGTTACTAAATAATATTCATGCGAAAATAATGAATTTGACGAAAAAAAATGGAACCAGCTTCTTCACAATTTTGGGTGACAGCTAATGAAACAGACGGGGGACCAACTTCGCTCAGTCAGTGTTTTCACTTAGCTGTAATGAGGCCCACGCTGTTCGACACGTGGCATATCTTTCGCCGTCGATGGAGGAGTGTGTAATTTGCTGTCGGCGGAGATGGCGCACTGCACAAAGCGCGTACAAAAAGATACCCGGTTTTTTTTTTCTCGTTGGGCCAAATGGGTCCGCCTGGACTTTACTTCTCTTTTGGAGCGTGGTGTCTCATTCCACCGACGAAAACAGGGGAAGAGCGCGTGACTTTCAGCCGCCCTCGTCGTTCTGCCCATGTATGTTTAATTCTTTGTTCGATTTAGGATTTTTTTTAGTACTATTTTTTAGCCTTTTTAAGTTCTTGAAAATCAGATAAAATGGGAATAAAGAAATATGGATATGAAATGATAATTATATGATATCAAACGGACTCTTATAAAACTGTTTTACGAGTCAATTTTGTAAGACGGATACCCAATTCATAAAAAAACATTTTTTTATACCAAATATATTATTTTATTGATAAATATAGACGAATCAACTAATTTCACAAATATAAATACATAATACCGTCTATATACTATCAACCTGTAAAAAGTGGTACATGATTGAATTTGTGTATGAGACATTTTTTTTAAAAAAATTGAAATATTCTGAAATAACAAAAACAAAAACAAAAAGTTATACGTGTAAGTTTGTTTCGAGTATATATATGAAATCTTTAATGTTTGACTCACTAATTGTAAACTAATGATATTCGAAAAGCAATAGCAACTCCACGAGAAAGAACGAACGAGTACAACATGAGAGTACAACGCAATTACAAGAGTAGTTAAATAGAAAACTATACTTTAACTACCCACGTTCGGCATTAATTACTACCATCTTATGGATTAATGTTGTTGAATACTTATTTTAATCGAGTCTTCCTTGCATCGAGATCAAACTCTCCTAACGTCATAATTACAATATCATAATAAATAAATTGTACCAAACATATATAATAAAAGTTGGTAAAAACTTGTGTGCGACGGTCTCACGGGTAGTATTTGTGAGACTGATCTTTTATTTGGGTCATCCACAAAAAAGTATTACTTTTTATGCTAAGAGTATTACTTTTTGTTGTGAATATG
>NW_027360836.1:113285-174213 GCF_012295235.1 Primulina huaijiensis
TATATATATAAAAGATAATTAAAAAAAACTTGATCGAACTAATTGTTTATTTTAAATATAGACTAAGACTATTAAACTTTTCTTTCCATTTTTTTGAACATAACAAATTTATTTCTATTGTTTCCATTATCGAAGCTCGATCATGCAATGACCAATTTATTTTCTGGAAGAACTGGTAATTTTAATTATTTGATTGACTTGCTTTTTTATATGTATTCTATTCTATTTTTAATTACAATCAACGTAGTAACAACACAAATAATTCGGTAACAATAAATTAACAGACAGCGGCAGAGGTAGAAACGTCGAAAAGGGACCACTTGCTTTGTTTAGTTAGAGAATTGTCGCACTTTCTTCACGAATAAATAAAGAGAATAAAAAATTGATGTGAGACGGTCTCACAGGTCGTATTTTGTGATACATATATCTTATTTATGTCATCTATGAAAAAATATTATTTTTTATGCTAAGAGTATTATTTTGTATTGTGAATATTGGTAGGATTGACCTGTCTCACATATAAAGATTCGTAAGACCGTCTCACAAGAGACCTACTCATAAAAAGAAATATAAAATTAAAAAAATTTGTTTTATATTAATTGAAGAATAAATAAACAGAAGCAGAAAATTAAATTATTATTATTATTAGTACATATATTGAGTTGGTGAGCAACTTAATTATATATAATTGGATCATAAACTCAAAGTCTCATCTTAAACTTTAAGAGTCGGTCTCATGTGAAACCGTCTCACGGATCTTAATCTGTGAGACGGGTCAACCCTACCTATATTCACAATATAAAGTAATACTCTTAGCATAAAAAGTAATACTTTTTTCATGAATAACCCAAATAAGAGATCCGTCTCACAAATACGACCCGTGAGACCGTCTCACACAAATTTTTACCAAACTTTAAAACATTAATGCAGAACAAATATTAAATCACGGCATTACATATAAATGGTATTAAAAAAGTCTGGACACGTGTCCGAGCATTCCTGTACACATGCGCGACCTTTAAATGCCTGTATTAATAATTATTTAAATGGAAATATTTTCCTTGTAGTTTCGCAGCTTAGAATTCTGAAAATATAACAAGTTTACATATAATTCAACTCAAATATATAAAGTTCGAAACATTTTTCATTAAATATTAATAAATATAGATTTGAGAAATATAATATTATCAATAAGTAGCATGCATGCAAATATTGCCATTAATCAGAAACAAGAAAACCAATTCAAATTTTAATTATTTCAAAAAAAAAATTGCACTAAAATGAAATAATTATTGTTATTTAATCTAAACTGACATTGATTTGCATATTAATTTATTAAGTTTTATTGGGTATATATTTCAAATCATTTTTGTGATTTATTAGAATAATTAAATATTTTCTTCCCTATTTTTTCTTAAAATAAATATATATTTTGGCATGGGTTCAACGACTCACTCGTGCATGCATGAGTACAAACCCCCTAAGGGCCAATATCATACGTTCATATAATACTAAAAAAAAGTTTCGATTTATATATATTATATATATAATTTCGATATGTTGTTCACCCATCATATCTATCAATAAGGTGATATGTGACGTCCAGCAAATATTTAACTTATTAGAATCAAGGGTTTGGGATATAAATATTAATTAAGCCTCACATCATCGTTTTACGAATGTCGAAAATTTATAATTTCATCCATCGGACGTCGCTTTAATCCGAAGAGCCGAAATTGTATTTATTAAAAGACAAAAACTTGTGTGAGACGGTCTCACGGGGTCGTATTTGTGAGACGGATCTCTTATTTGGGTCTTCTATGAAAAAGTATGACTTTTTATGCTAACAGTATTACTTTTTATTGTGAATATGGATAGGGTTGATCCGCCTCACAGAATAAGATCCGTGAGACGGTCTCACATGAGACCCAATCTTATTAAAAATATTATACATCAAATAGACACAAATATGTACATGAAAGCGCCAAAAAAGAGAGTAAAAATCACAATCATTTACCTATTTTGGATTGGGTATTGTAGGACGTGACAACAATGGTTATCTGATATCCGCAGAAAGTTGAAATTTCAGGGAGCTTTATGTGTGAGAACTGTAGAATTGCATGCAGTTAGAGAAAGGTTGAAAAAAAGTTATCAATATAGGGTGATAAAAGAGTTATAATAAAAAAATATGAATTTCGTGTATCACATATTCCGACTATATATATATATATATATATATATATATTAAAAATATTCCTACTCTTTATTTGTGTACTCTACATGTGGTACATTTTAAAAAATTTAATTTTATATATCAACAACTGTCTGTACTCTACGTTTGGGTCCACTGCTAAATGCCGCAGTGGATATAAAAATGTAAAATAAATGCAAACGAGAATCGTTTACTTGATTTATTATTTTTTAAATCTATTCATCTTAGGTCAATAATATTTTTTATTTATAATGATTTTGAAAAATCACTGATCTTTTCCACTGATTAAAATATTGTTTGAGGTATTACAAGTTTACCCATTTTGTAGAATAATAATTGCCTATACTTTTATGGGTGATTATATGTGAATAGAGATGATATTGGTTGATTATTAGTGCTTGTTTTGTTTTTTTAATGAGTTGCATTTTATGGTATTTAATACAATATCAAATGATTGATATTAAAATTTTGATCTTCATATTTGATTTTTTATTAGGTAAGTGGTAAAATTATTGGGATGAAATGGTTAGTTCTATTTCGAATAATGATTTGAAACATAATATTTGTAAATTTTAGAATATACAATTACCTCCGACCATAGTTTTTTGTTCCGATAACCAACGATCAATTCCATGTTATTTGTTGGTTCATATTTTTTTATATTGATTAGTCAATTTAGTGATGTATTTTTTCATTTCTTCTTTATATATATATATATATATACATGTGTTGACATAATTTAATTCGAAGAAAGTAATATTTTTTAAAAAAATTAAGATCGGAAAAAAACTTGAATTTCGAGATAAAATAGAAAGACGACATTATCAAAATTACTTAAAAATCTCATTTATAATATATATTTTGAATAAACCCCATTTATAATTTTTTTGAAATTCCATTTATAAATTTTTGTAAATTGTAATAAAAGTTGAATTTTTTTTATAAAAATCCTTCTCTTTCCCCTTGTAAATTGGAATAAAAGTTTTTACATTGTACCTATGTTTCATAAAACCCAGTTCCTTGAATATTACCGCGTTGAATCTTCAACGCTTCTGTTCTTTTTTCCTGAAACTATATGTTGAAAATAAAACAAACAAATTTACGTACAATTTTTGTCTTCGTCAATCGGGTCTTCAAACCCCGTGGTAACTGATTTTGTGATCTACGCACCACAGCTTCCCCAAGCTCACCACTGTACAAAAGTTAGAGAGAGTAGGAAAGAGAGAGGGTATTTAGAGGGACCCTTTTCATAAACAGGGGGTTACCCTCAAGAAAAGAATCAAAAGGGAGACTACACAGCTACTACCAAAAACTAAAGAAGTCATTGTGATTAAAAAAACCAGTTTTCATCTCCAAATGTGATATTATTTTGTTTTCTTTAATGTCTGTTAGCGTATCATTTTCAGTTGATTGTTTAATGTGAAGGGGCTGTGTGTTTAAGAGGAGAGGAAAAATCAGAGGCCCTTTGCATTTGTTTCTTTCTTTCTTCGAAGAGGTGCAAATGGGGTTGTTTGATTTTCATGTTTACTTGTAATCTTTCGTGTTTGTGTTTGAGTGGAGAGGGAGAGAGAAGAGGCTCAGGTTTTTTAGGTGTTCTTTCCTTTTGGGATGGATACTAAAGGCAGGCTTGTTGCTGGTTCACACAACAGGAATGAATTTGTGGTCATCAATGCCGATGATGTTGGAAGAGTGAGTGTTTGAAAAGATTTCATCATCATGTTGTTTAGTGTGTTCATCTCTCAAATGGATTGTACTCGGTGTCACTGTTTTTATGATAAATGTGGTTAATTTTTAAGGTTTTATGCGATTTGGTATTTTTTTAAAAAAAAAAGTTTTTAGCGTCCATTGCATTTTGTTCTGGATGCTCAGATTTACCATCTTCTTAACACAATCCTGTTTGTACAATTTGCCCTTCTGCGTCAAACCACGATTTCTGCGTCATGTGAATGACTTTTCCTGAATTAGCTTCTTTTGCCTCCTTTTTAACTTTTCTAGATTTCAGAGCCGGTCAAAATTCTAGCTCAGTTGAATTCTTTAATAATTTTACATTTTCCTGCATGTCCACTACTCTTTAGTTCAAAATCAGTCTCATTGATTGTAGAAATCTTGTGTTCTCTTGATTTGATAGCTCGTTCACACTTCAAAGATTCATTTTTGCAATTTCAGGTGACTTCTGTAAAAGAGTTGAGCGGTCAAAATTGCCAGATTTGTGGGGATGAGATTGAATTCACCGTAGATGGGGAGCCATTCGTTGCCTGCAATGAATGTGCATTCCCTGTTTGTAGATCTTGCTATGAATACGAAAGAAGGGAGGGTAATCAAGCTTGTCCTCAGTGCAAAATCAGATACAAACGCATTAAAGGTTAACTAGAGCCTGAAATTTTCTCAGCTTTTTGTCTGCTTTTGGTAATGCCTTAAATTACCGGCCTACCTAACTTTTTAGGGAGTCCTAGAGTTGATGGAGACGAAGATGAAGACGAATTTGATGATTTGGAGAACGAGTTTGACTATATCAGCGATGAAAGGAGAGCCCCTTTGCACTTTTCTGAAGCTGGCCAATTTGCTCGCCATAATATTGGCCGGAGTGCTTCTGGGATCACCATTCCGTCGGAAGTGGACCATTCAAATCTTAACTCAGATATCCCTCTTCTCACGTATGGTCAAGAGGTTGGTTGGGCGTCCATTTTTCCTTCATCTGTTTGTTTCTCGAGTATAAATTTGGGTTTGATTCGAAAATTTCTCAAACCTGGAATCTTGATGTTTCTTGTAAATGTACAAGTGTTTTGATTTAAAAGTTTACTGAAGTCTCGTGTCTTTTTGAAGGATGATTCGATTTCTGCCGACAAGCATGCTCTTATTATCCCACCATTTATGAGCCGTGGAAAGCGAATACATCCGGCTCCGTTCACCGATTCCTCCATGACTTGTAAGTTACCCTAGAATTTGGTTTAAAAAATTTGATGTTTTTCTTTAAAAATCTTTTTTCTGGGTTACAAATGTTATTTGCCTACTGACATTTCAGTGCCACCACGGCCGATGGATCCGAAGAAAGACTTAGCCGTATACGGTTATGGTACCATTGCCTGGAAAGATAGAATGGAGGAATGGAAGAGAAAGCAAAATGAAAAGCTTCAAGTGGTTAAGCATCAAGGAGATGAAGGTGGTGTTAATGGAGATGAGCTGGACGATCCTGATTTACCCAAGTAGGTCCACTCGTTTCGATTTTCATTTATGTTCGGCATAGAAGTGTCGGTGGTTTGTCTTGTATTGTGATTTTTCAATCGATTCAAGTTTTTAATAAAATATTAACGAGTGGTTGACTTGTTGCTGTAGTAACAACTCTTTTTTTCGTGGTTGGAATTTAATAACAAGTTTTAAGTCAAGAAACGATCGTTGGTGTTCACAGTTTCTTTTTTTCCTCTGGAGACGGTGCACCCTATGGATAACAAGGCCTATATTTTGAACTCAAAGTTCTATTATATCCTCCATTGGCAGAAAATGGATGAAGTCTTAGGCTGCATTTGGATTGATGGATTTGAAATTCGCGAATTTCGATTATATTGTTATTGGAAAAATGAAATAATGGATGAAATCTTAAATCTACATCTTACTTATTTACATATTAATTACACAAAGTACAATGAATTTCAAATGTTTTCTTTTTTTGAGTGAACTTGAAATTGAAATCTATGAATTTGAAATCCATCGTTCCAAATGCAATCTTAATAGATAAAAGTTTTGAAGTTGTAATAATGTTGGAAACAAACTCTTTAGAAGGTTGGAACTCGGGATAACGGTTGAGGAGCTTACCCGGAAGAGGATTTTGAATGTGTTTGTCATCCTTGATATCTCTCTTTTTAAAACTTCATTATGATATGATTTTCAGGATGGATGAAGGCAGGCAGCCACTTTCCAGGAAGTTACCGATTTCTTCAAGCAAGATTAGCCCTTACCGAATAATCATTGTAATACGGTTGGCGATTCTTGGGTTGTTCTTCCATTATAGAATTCTTCACCCTGTGAATGATGCCTATGGATTATGGTTAACATCCATTATTTGTGAGATATGGTTCGCTGTATCGTGGATATTTGACCAGCTTCCAAAATGGTACCCCATTGAGCGAGAAACCTACCTGGATAGGCTCTCGCTGAGGTATATATCTATCTTTATATTTCCTCCATCCACTATCTGGTCCATTTCAGTTTGTTTTTATTTATAAATTCATGTGGATTGAAAACTTTGATTAGGTACGAGAAAGAAGGAAAGCCCTCAGAGCTAGCTCCTGTGGACATATACGTGAGTACGGTGGATCCAATGAAAGAGCCGCCACTTATTACGGCAAACACAGTTCTTTCTATACTTGCCGTGGATTATCCAATTGACAAGGTTGCATGCTATGTCTCGGACGATGGCGCTGCGATGCTTACTTTTGAAGCTCTTTCTGAAACATCTGAGTTTGCTCGAAAATGGGTCCCATTTTGCAAGAAATATAGCATAGAACCTCGGGCTCCTGAATGGTATTTTGTTCAAAAGGTCGACTATTTGAAAGACAAGGTCGAGCCAACATTTGTGAGAGAACGCCGTGCAATGAAGGTGTCCTACTTATTCACTGTAGCTGTTTGAGAATTTTCTGTTTTTTCTCTCTTAGTACGCATATTTTTTTTGTGAAATGTAGAAGAAGATGCTTGTATTCAATTCAGTTAAATTCCCAGTTTTGGTTTTATTAGTCGACTACCAAGAAATTGAGTAAGTTCTGTTTTGGTGCAACTTTAATGGCTGCAACTTGTCTGCTGTGACTACTTTCACACAGAGAGAATATGAAGAGTTCAAAGTTCGAATAAATGGATTGGTTGCCACAGCGCAGAAGGTTCCTGAGGATGGTTGGACCATGCAGGACGGAACTCCATGGCCGGGAAATAATGTTCGAGACCATCCAGGAATGATACAGGTATAATTAAAAATTCATGCTCGATGTTGTCCTACATATTTGATGAAGAGACAGCAACATACTATTTACTGTCAAATGCTGTTTTTTTCATTTTAGGTGTTCCTTGGTCAAAATGGTGTGCGAGATATTGAAGGGAATGAGTTGCCTCGGCTTATATATGTTTCTCGTGAGAAGAGGCCGGGTTTTGAGCATCACAAAAAAGCCGGTGCTATGAATTCTTTGGTAATTCAATCTTGTTATTTCTCTCTTGAGATTAGTTTTTAACATATTGAGCTGTCTTATTCATTCTCTTTGTTTTTCCCTTTTATTGTGATTCCAGATAAGGGTGTCGGCTGTCATCTCCAATGCACCTTACCTACTCAATGTTGATTGTGATCACTATATAAATAACAGCAAAGCTCTTAGGGAAGCTATGTGTTTCATGATGGATCCTCAGTCTGGAAAGAAAATATGTTACGTGCAATTTCCTCAAAGATTTGATGGAATTGATAAGCATGATCGATATTCAAATCGCAATGTTGTCTTTTTCGATGTATGTGTGACTCCTTTTGTGAATATTGGATCAATCCTTTCATAAGTTTTATCTTCAGGAAGCTAATGTTCTCATGATTTCAGATAAATATGAAAGGACTTGATGGGATCCAAGGTCCGATATATGTTGGAACTGGATGTGTCTTCAGGAGGCAAGCACTTTATGGATACGATGCCCCCAAGAAGGCTAAGCCCCCTGGTAAGACATGCAATTGTTGGCCAAAATGGTTTTGCTGCTGTTTTGGATCAAGAAAGAAGAACAAGAAAAAGACGTCAAAGGATAAGAAGAAAAATACCAAGGTTAGGGAAGCTTCGACACAGATTCATGCTCTAGAAAATATCGAGGAAGGAATTGAAGGTGAGTGGATATATCAGGTTGCAATAATTGCTCTCGTTGTTCTATGTGGCTGCATTGATCAAACTTGGTGTTGGGTTTGCCGTATAATTTAATTAATTTGAGTTGTACAATTAACATTAGTTAAGGACAGAGCTCGGTCCTATAAAAATGTCAAAAGAGTCATCAATACCCTTTTTCAAGAATCTGATGAATGCTTTTATTTCCCCTTTTTTTGGCAGGAGTTGACAGCGAAAAATCATCCCTCATGCCCCAAATAAAGTTCGAAAAAAAATTTGGACAGTCGCCGGTGTTCATTGCTTCAACACTTCTAGAAGATGGTGGTGTTCCTGCCGGAGCAAGTTCTGCCTCGCTCTTAAAGGAAGCTATTCATGTCATTAGTTGTGGTTATGAAGATAAAACTGAATGGGGAAGAGACGTATGTTTTCTCTGAAAATACAATTTTCTTCATGACATTTTCTTGATTTATATGTTCTCACACCTCTATTCTTCCAGATTGGATGGATTTATGGTTCTGTTACTGAAGATATCTTAACCGGTTTTAAGATGCATTGTCACGGCTGGCGATCTGTTTATTGCATACCCAAAAGGCCCGCGTTTAAAGGGTCGGCCCCGATCAATCTTTCTGATCGTTTGCACCAAGTTCTTCGATGGGCCTTGGGATCAGTTGAAATTTTCTTGAGCAGGCATTGCCCGATTTGGTATGGGTATGGGTGTGGTCTGAAGCCACTAGAGAGATTTTCGTACATAAACTCCATCATCTATCCATTGACTTCTATTCCCTTGATTGCTTATTGTACCTTGCCAGCAGTCTGTCTCCTTACAGGAAAATTCATTGTCCCTGAGGTAAGCTTTGTTCCAGAATTGAGCTAGTCCAGTAAACTTTGCATGCTATTTCAAATTTTTTTCCTGCTCATTATGGATGCAATGCGGGATTAATATTAAAAATGAAGGCAAGCATGCAACACAAACATAATTTACGTGGTTCGGTCTTGACTACCTTGTATCCACTGCACAATGCCTAGAGGGCTAGAATTCTATTAGATCTTTTTTTAGTAGGTTGCAATAATCATCTCCTTATATAAGTGAAAATATTGGATATATGTGGTAAAAAGTGGATAAATCATATTAAAGATGAATCATAATCTTAATATTATCAATTAAATTTTGTAATATGTTCTTTGATTTCTAACAATAGTACACCCAAGCAGAAACTTCCTTCTTACCTTTAATGGCACTGGTGCTGATATGTTTCTTGTTAATCTACAGATAAGCAATTATGCCAGTATACTTTTCATGGCTCTCTTTATATCAATCGCTGCAACGAGTATCTTAGAAATTCAGTGGGGACGTGTTGGGATAGATGACATGTGGAGAAACGAGCAATTTTGGGTAATTGGAGGCGTCTCAGCTCACTTCTTTGCTCTGGTCCAAGGTCTCCTTAAGGTCTTGGCTGGTGTGAACACAAATTTCACTGTTACTTCCAAAGCTGCAGATGATGGAGAGTTTTCTGATCTCTATCTTTTCAAGTGGACCTCATTGTTGATCCCTCCGTTGACGCTAATGATCATTAACATCATTGGAGTTATAGTTGGCATATCGGATGCCATAAGCAATGGCTACGAATCATGGGGTCCTTTATTTGGCCGTTTGTTTTTCGCAATTTGGGTCATTCTCCATTTATACCCTTTCCTCAAAGGTTTCATGGGAAGACAAAACCGGATTCCCACCATCATTGTGGTGTGGTCTATTCTTCTTGCTTCTATATTCTCGTTGTTGTGGGTACGAATCAACCCGTTTTTGTCGAGAGACGGTATAATACTTGAAGTCTGCGGGTTGAATTGTGATTAAAGATGTCAAACATACCAGCCTTTATGAGTTTATATGCGGAAAGTTTTCATGGTAGCTGCAGCAAACAGAAGAATTTCGAGGGAAAGATCCCAATCTCTGATGGACATGAATTAGAAAGATTTTATTTGAAGAAGGTATGGGGCGATCTGTGTGTATATAAAAAAGATTGGGATGCACACATTTATATTTGTTTCATCAATTCTTTGGATAAATTATGTTATGTGATTCTAAAAGAAAATAAAGTCAAGTTTTTTTCATAAATTATATTACCTTCTTGCGAGGGGTAGTCATACAAGAACCTTTTTCTTGTTTTAGACTCGAGGGCTTGTTTTGTTTCTTTCTCTGTGAACTTGGATATTTGATTCTGGCCTTTATTTTGTGCAGTATTACCAATTGTAGATGTACCCACTGTTTTTTGTAATAAAAACAAGTCTTGTACAATGTTCTCTTTGAATTTGTATCCTATAGATTAGTATATTACTCATATTAACCTTGTACTTAGAAAATTAGACAGAGAAGTTTAAGGTTGTGTTTAGATTGATGGACTTGATACGACGAATTTCAAATTTGTTGACATGCTTATAATGAAGTGAATTTCAAATCCATCTTTATATAATTTCAATAGAAAATCCCGATTTTAACTTGATAAGAGGAAGTAACCCACCTCCTCCTCGGCTCCTCCATGCATCTATCTGTCTTTGATGAGAACATAATAACCGAGTGACGTCATACTTCTTGCATGAAAAGATTTCGATAATGAATTTCCTCTCTTGGTTTCATGAACTAACGAAAATTTTGCTCACTCGTGATTTCCATAACTTTTAATAAAGAATATTATATTAAATGTGCCTTTGTTTTTATGTTATGCAACATGATTTATAACTCCCAAAATATATTTGGATAAATAGTCAAGTACGCATTATTGGTGTTCGATTATTCACCATCAATTTATTAGATAGAGGAGATTCCATAAAATTCACTAGAGGATTTGGACAATATTTGCTAGAGAAAACTGTAAAATGTCCCTCCTAGGTCCTAGGGCCAACGCTGCCGGCATATTATGCTAAAAATCAATCATAGTTGGAACATTCAAGTAATTAATTATTATTTGTTAGGTCTTTAATATTTTAGAGACTGTAACACAAAAAATTGTATTATAATAATCTTCAAATCAAAATAGAAAAAAAGAGAAAAGTAAAGTAAAGTAGTTAGCCTTTTTTGCATCTGTATTAATTTCTCTCTTTTGCAAACCGTGATATTTTTTATGCTCTCGAGAACACACACTGATTATTGGTTATGAGTCGTCGCAAAATCATACATAATGGAGGGTTTTAAATAAGAAAATATAGCATAAAACATGAAACAAAATAAATTATAAAATCAACACTAATTGACCTCCGAGGTTAATTACACAGAGTACCAATTCCAGAGAACACGATAACACAACAAATCAATAATAAGCATGTTAAGAGATACAAGAAAAGATAGAAAAAAGCTATTTCCCCTCAAGCTACATAAACTAATATAAATATTTGATTGAGATCAGAGGACCAAAAGTATCCTCAATATGCTTGCCTAAGATTGAATAGCTAACACAAGGCATATTTCCTCCAAAGTCGAAAAGCGACACCAGAATCAAGCATCTAGGAATGTTACCTTTTCCGAAGCGTGAATCTCATGAACTGTCTTTATATATGCTCATTGATATGCTTCTTTTGGAGTAGCATATGTCCCTTCCGATCCAATCTCCCAGCTTCCACTTCGTCTTCCCCAACTTGAGTGTCTCACATCTGATTGCATGATGGGGACTCGCCTATCGGATCCAAAAACAGAATCGCGTTCAGAGGAATTATGGTGGGGAACATCAGTCCCTCTGCTACGAATATCTGCTTCAATATCTTCAATGTTGTGACGCTGCGAGATCTTCAAAAGATCTCCACCGATATCTAGATCATCTTCCACTTTCATGCGTCGGTCCTCACCAGTATCAACAGGTTCAGCATCCCGGGTGGTAGGCAGAGGAGGCCTTTGTGGTTCCTCTTGTACAAATGCTAGGAAGTTGTTTTTTGAAGGTTTTACCTTCGTACAAAATACTTCCAAAAAGTTATTCAAACAACAGCGATCATAAACATTGATTCTGTTATCAGCTCTATAGCGGAAATTTTCGTAGGTTGTCTGCAGAAACATATCAACAAAGAGAATTTGAATTAATTGCAACCGGGTGAAAGAACTATATCATGGAAAAATCACAGATGATACAATAATGATTCACAACAGCCAAAACCACCAGAGAGTTACATTAATTTAATAGGGAAAAAGTCAGATACGGTAGAAATTTTCATTTTACATCAATTTAATTCCATTGCTCTATCTCAATGCAGTGTTATCCTTAACGAACTTTTGACTGAACTTTGGAATGTGACTACTATATCAAGGGCGTTAATAGCCTCCTTCGGCTTTACTCTCCCCAAGCAATCCAAATCACCACCCTCATGCTTCCCTTCTTTTTCCCTAAAAACAGATTACCACATATACATTTTATCTTCCTTTCAAACAAACGCCAACATATTCCCTTCTTCCCAACCCACTCAATCATTTATTTTTTCAAGTATAGTAAAGGATTCCAGAACAAGGGAACAACCATGTACCGATGTTCTAGTAGTATGTGCCTAAAAGCCCAGAAAATAAAAAGATATCCACTTGAGTTATTACCATGGTTTCAATGATTGGCCGTCTACTGTCCAGGTATCAAATTCTGATAAGCAAATAGCACAAATTTTTCAGAGCACAAACTACATTAGCTCTTTCTACAGTTTCTTGAATAATCAAAACCAAAATCTAACCACCAACCAAACAACAGGCAACAAGAACCAAAAAAAAGAGTTAAATAAAAAGGACAAATAGATAAAACTATAAATCCAACCTGATTCGTGCCTATTAGATAAAGGTGAAACCCGGTAAGTCCACCAACAAACCACAAGGAAATAAAACAATATGACATCAGAACTACAGAAGGTGGAGATTCTTTCATTGCTTTCCATACAGTCCCATGATAATCATCCATCAGAACCTTGATGTACAAAGCGGACATCGCAAACACGTAGATACAAAGAAGGGCAGCAGAAGACACAAAACAAAAGAAAAACCGGTAGTTCCGCTGCACATTGAAGAATTGAAGAGCCAGTTAGGGCAATAAAGTAAAAATACAGTAAAAAAAATAAAGACGTAACACATCTATAAAGGAAAAGCAGGGAGAATCCAAATGTTAACAGTCTCAAGATGGATTCTCATACCAATCCTATGCACTGGCCCACCCAAGGGCAGTGGTGATCAAAACGCTCCACACAATTGTTGCAAATGGAGCAATGTGAACAACGAGGAGGACGATAGAGCATGCAAGTATCACAATATTTAACTCTGACAGGAAGTCCATTAACCATCACTTCTTTACTTCGAGGAAACTGGAGGCTTGGTGTCTGCCGCTCACCAATCTCCACTGATGCTGAATTGTCATAACAAAATTCTTCTTCAGGTGGATGTGAATTACGCGGTACGATACCTGGATCCCGAGCTGAAGTGAGGAGAAGAAGCACCAACACCTGTCAAAATTAGTTAAAATCTCATTATAAACCAATAAAAACTTGGATTAACATAAACCATGCATCAAGAAAAATGCCATCATATCTTGATGCCATTATATAGAGCAGGGTGAAAAGATCAGTGAATAAAGGTAAGTGGAGTGCATAATGGAATAAAGAGGATGGATAACACGAATATAAAAAATCTAAGGGTAATGAAATCAATGCATAAGATATAGCTGGAGCCAATTTGCAATTCACACGCAATTACAACATAACAACAAGCATTTTGTCCAGTAAATCGCTTAATAATCACGGTTGAGCAAGCACAGGTTGGCATTTAATTTAAGCCAGTAATAGATGCACATGATTTGCGTGTGTGAAATAGTGGATATAATATATTATAATCTTGTAAAAATTAAAAAGACAGATGGATTTTATTAAAAAATTGGACTATAATAGTAATAAAAGAATTGTTGAATAACAAATAAAATATTGGGAAAAAAATACTACAATGCAAAATTAAAGCGGGAAATTGGAAAGGAGTTTTATATATATATATATATTCAGACGATCAAATGAAGAGAAGAGAGTGTAGATTGATTTTATAACAAGCTTCACCACGAGATCAAAAAGGGTCCCTTTCTTTTGTATGTGTGTGTGTTATGACAACAAATTAAATGTAATTTCAAATAAGGAGAATTTTTCATGCCAATGAGCAATGGAGTAAGTACTTGGGAAAAATGGTATGACGTACATGAGAAGATGCAGCCACAATATCTTTGGTGAGAAGGTAAATTAGCATGTCTCTGTTGAGAAACTGGGAATTTAAATAATTTCACACATTGACATACCATAGGGGCCCAAAAAGTTACTATGATGGTCATTGCTTACTATATCGCACCGCTAGCATGTCCCATATCGCACCGCTAGCCTGGTGGGACATGACGGGGTGGTGAAAGGATATGGATGTATAACATAAGAAATGTTCTAAATTGCGGCCCAGGTAGCGGCCGACCGCACCGAAAAAGTGCTAGTCGACCAGCCTAGGCGATCTTAGGTTGATAGTCTGGGTAAGAACGATTTGTATCTGTTAGAAGGAATTTCCAAGATTTCGACATGCTTCGAGAGAATAGCAAAGATTCTAGGAATGATGAGACTGGAGGAGATCACGATTGGAGCCTTAGTAACTAAAATTTTTAAAATTTCCCTTATTTTTTTTTTATCACACCTAGCAACTTCTATGCGGGCGCCTAGTCAGCGCCTAACGAATTTTTGAACCTTGAACATGAGATATGAAAAATTGATAATGTGTGTGGGTTGATTGTTGATTGAATGATCCATGCTCATGTTATGTCCACAACAAACGGTACTTATAGCATACATGACCCTCACCACCAGCCTTCTTTGGCATCAACCATGCATGCTCTATAGGAAGTTTAGGAAATATGGCCAGAAGTAAAATACGAGGATCGCCAAGTCAAATGTCCACACATCCTTGCCGCTTAGAACAACTATGATTGCAATCATACAAAAGGCAGGGGAAAGCGCACACCAGCCAAAAATTCAAAGCATGCCATGTTAGTTCAAAAAGCATCTAAGAGTAAAAGAGTTTTCGCACTAACATGAATTGTGAAGACTATAGCGACAATCATAATAGCATATCCTGCATTATACGAGGAAAACTCGTGGCGAAGATGCCTTGCAACAAAAACACAAAACACAGCGACTGGGCCGATTATTAACAATAAGGTGACGAGCAATGACCTCGCATCAGGGCCAAATATCAATCTCCCACCAAAGAAAAAGATCTGAAAGAGGTGGATGGTGAAGATGTTATTCAATTTATAAAATCCAAAGCAGTAACAAATTATTTATGAGAAGTTATTACATTTATAGTATTTAGTTTCCACAATTTAACCCATTTTGACTGTTTAATAAATAAAAATATCTAACCACAGTGGATACAAGTTCTCACTGCATACCCTTAGTTTTAATATTCTGTAACTCCATAGATGCACAAGTGCAGGCATACACCAGACACACACATGGCCAATTTTTAGCTCTTATTCCCTGTGCAAGGGACACTTCACTTTATTTTATCATGTTGGTGGCAAACATAAGTCAGTGCCATAAAACAAGTGTAAGGATGTGTAGTACTTCATGATTCGAAATGCATGTTAGCCCCACATGTAGGCTATAATTACATTATTGGCTGCAGTAAGGAAACCATATGCATACCAATGTCCCCTAAACCATTCTAAGATCACAGTCTCCAATATCAATATAAAATGAAATATCCCTCAAAGAAATTGCTTCTAGTCCAAAGATGATAGTAGTTGAGAACATAGAATCATTCATTGTAGAATCCATTTTTCAGATAGCCTTCAGTCCAAGACATGTTTATCGAGTGCTCTGTTGAATCATTTCTTGTATATTTGATAATGAAGAAACTTATAATTCAAGCCCTCACGCTATTTTAAGAAGTTAAGAAGATAGTGTTTTGGTTAAATGTAACAGATGCATTAATCTCTGTTGCCTCACAATTTCCACTTGATTCTTTTTTTGGATACAAATTTAGACGACAATGTGAAAGAGACAGCATCCATCATCATGATACATATTAATCATCTATGATACCTCAATAAAGCAAGAGTTAGCTGTAAAAGCCCGAGCATCAGAGATAAAGTTCACACCCTTCAATTTCAACTAGAGTTATCCAAGTTATCATGATAAGCACTCTATAAAGTCCACAACTTCCCAACAGTACTGGACAAGATCAATTTCCGCTTGAACAAAAAAAAAGGCACAAAAATGAACTTAAAATACTTGAAATATTTATTTTTGATGTTAATAACACTGATAAAAGGCAAAACAGTGACAGTATAAGCCAGAGTAAAAGCATAACTCAAATCCCAGATAAGAAGAACCCAGAAATTTTGAAGTATGAACAAACAGTAAAGTACCCAAAAAACAAACGCAGAAACAAAAATCTCACATTATTCCCCTTCCAAACTTCGTAAATGCGCTTAGCCATTCAGTATAAACAGCAGCGATGAAGAAAGAATAAAGAGAGCTAAAACTACGCCGCCCTGATCTGTCCTAAGCTGGAAAGGAGTCAAAGATTTGGAACTTGCAGTGATTGTCCATCTCCTTTTTCGAGACGTTCAACCACGACCAAAAGCAATTGCACAAGTGAGCAATTTTCAGTTAGAGAATTGGGCTGAATTTTGAAAAAACGCGACCTTTCGGCAGGATTTATGAAATAAAAAGTGGGGGCTTCATAATCTTCTTGGCTTTCTGTGATCTGACGATGAGAGTGGGAGAGCGGGTTTGGAATTTTGGAAATCATGGTTTATTTTTAAAGTTTGGGTTGATTTTTTTTAAGATATATTATTTTGGTATATATTCTCCATCTATAATATGTTCAAACGTTATATTTTGAAACATCAATATATATATCGACTTTTAATAAAAATGTATACGAGTGAGCAATAGACGGAGAAATATTTTTGATGTAATATTATCTAATCCTGATAAACAATATCATTTTCTTAATGTAACTCATTTGATGCATATTACGGAGACAGTCGAATTTCTCCATTGTTCTTCCAAACCTACTTTAAACTCATAATCTCCTTATTACAACGACCTATTTTCCCTTCGATCGGAGGGTCTATTTTAAGGTTTAAAAAGTAAAATGTCCTATATCACAAACACACACCACGGGTGTAAATTACTAATATCGGTACAATGGCAAACTATAACTGATGCCTGGTTGTCTCTGGTCATGCACAACTGTCAACATCATTACAATTTTCTAAATTAACAATTAAATAATATTTTTAGTTTGACGTTGTAAAACAATATTAAAAACTAACCTCCATTCTCGAATTTTAAGATATGGTTACATTATTTCATATTGTTTTTTCAAAAGCACAGGCTTCAAAAGCTGAAGAAGACAGGCTGCTTGCTGTAATGATTCGAACAATAAAAGGAGAAGAGAATTTAACGTGCAAATCAATTAAAAGTTGAACCAAAATATACAGAGAGGTTAAAGGAGTACACTGCATGTGTGACACAAAAAAAGGAACTTCGACGTTCAAAATTCTGTGTTCTTGAGAGCTAAGAAGATCAATTGACGAAATGATTGCAGCACAAGAAACTGAAGAAAAAGCAACCCAAAATTAACAAACAATGTATGATCTTTACATTAAGTGACACTTACGGGCCACGATGATCGAGAAAAGTGTGCATCATTCAAGATCGAGTATAGAAAGGATTTTAACTTGATCCACAAAGTCTGAGCCTTGTAGCATACACTGTTAACATTCCAACAGCACAGCTTCAACATAATACTTACCAACCTTTTCCAGTGCTCGAAACCCCACTTTCAGCAGAAACGATTTCTTCAAATGCTGATAATACATCAGAAGGCATCTCGTTTGACGATCCAGCAACATATACAGAAGCACCTTGACCAAGCAAACTCCGTATCCTAGAGCTTTGCTCCCTGATTTTGTGTTGCACACACACTTTCTGTGGCTGGTCCCTTCAAAACGCAGCATAGAATCCTCCACCCTTGTCTTCGGATATATAGTACCCCTACGTTCTGTGAATGTTTCATCCAAAAATCTCAATAGAGAAAGTCATTATATTTGTTTCTACATAAGAAGAAAAGAAAATGATTGGAGAAGTTGGGTCAGATTCATTTTGAAGTGCTCTTTCTTCCACAAATCCATGAAAAGGTGCACATCCCGTTCCAGGGCCAATGAGGATAAGAGGAAGGGATGGTGGTGGAGGAGGGAGCGAACCTTTCTTAAACCACGCTGCTATTAGTGCATCTGCTGACAAATAAATACAATTTGTGAAAACATATAAACAGGAAACCAATGTTTTTTTTGGGTATAATAGATCGAAGTCAGAATATGATTATGGACTAACTCTGCTGAGGATCAAGACTCGCTAACCATGACGAGCAAAGACCTGAACGCTTCCTCCTGTATGGGGTCGTCCATGTCACCACACTTATCGTTAAGTGCACTTGATTTGGATGAACTGAATGATAAGAAGAGATGGAGAAGGCTATAATTTTTAATGTAGGAACCAATTGTTCCAACCATTTGAAGGTCATTTGCACAGAAGGGAAATCCTCCAATACCTACATTACAGCGATCGACCACTGAAAATGAGTATGAATGCATGGTAGGAAAGAATTTAGCAATATTTACAGACGACTGGAACTATTTTTCCTTGGTTCATTAAGAAAGAAATCGCAATTTAATTTATGCGTACAAACAAATTTATTTCCTTCATGCAAATGGGTTATGGTATATTTTCCCAAATCCCTAGCTACCTATATACAAATGGCTTGGTGATATATTTTCTCACATCCATCATATAATATGTCAAATAAAGTTGCCAATCAAGGACACTACCATTTTCCTTGAAAAATATGAAACATGGAAGGTGAATATCGAATGTCTTGCATTTTCCAGGGATTACACGCAGAAAATTCACAATATCTTGTCACCTCTAAAACAGCTCCTTCTGGTTGTACTGGTACAGATCATCTCTTCCTTCCGACGAGGCAAAATATTAAAGCCTTTCATTCTCTTGTTCAGCACTGGCAAAAACACCCATGACCTAAAGAAACCCGTAGATTAGAAACAATACAACTGAACGTATCTTGATAATAAAGCAGTTGTGCAAGATTAAAATCATATCACGATACAGGATACACCAATCAATCGTGTCGTCGATTCAGAATAATTTGACAAAGCAACTGGTATAGCTTACCTCAAAGAAGTAACACCTAGGAGAAGCTGAGGCCACGTCCATATTTAGCTCAACAAAAGTCTTTAGTTTCACAGGGAACAGGGAGGTATTTATCCCAGCTTTATTCCCTCTCTCTCGATCGGCAGACAAGTATTCTCATGAAGATAAATTTAAAGAAAGACTAGTTGTTAAACAAAATCAATCCACTTAGATAAAGCACCAAGTACAATTTATTATTGTAACCAATGCCAGTCCAGTGGTCCATGTGTAACATGCATGTATATATATATGGACAACTGATGATTAAACAAGATATGTAGAAAAAGTACGTACAACAGGAATCTATCATGCGAACCTGAATTCTATCTTTTAACATATATAATTCAATTTATGTTTTTAACTGATAATATAATCAGTCTTATGTACATAATTGAACAATGATATTCAATGAAAATGGCGTCCGAACTAAGGAAATGCGTACGAATAGTAAATGTTAATGCTCCGAACTAAGGAAATTACGTTGCAAATATTTTAATCCAATTATAATCAATTAAACAATAAAAAATAATATTGTATATAAGATATTCAATAGATACAGATATGCATAAAAAAATGTTGTCTTTTTTTATTAGGAAAAACTATATTTATTGGTGTCAACGATATTTCCCAATTTTTTTATGCTTTCCATTTTTTTCTTGGGGCCTCTACTTCAATTGTACCTAGCCCAATAATATTTGGGCCTAGCCCAGATGGAAGTAATTTTGGGCTGAGGCCCTTGATACGATATACATACCGATTTTCCCACGGTTGTAAGAAATCGAAATCACAGTCATGTGAAGAAAGACGAAGGAGACGCCAAACTGTAATTCGTCTGGCGACATGGGAGGCTCTAGGGTTCAACTGAACAAACATCATAAAACCCGATTTGCTTCCAAGTCTTCGCGCAATGTTCACAAAGTTTCTGCAAAAGGTGAAGTTCTTGATTTTCGAATTTCTATTTCTTCTCGGAACAGATAGCCTCAATTTCAATGTATTTTTTCGCTTTCAGATAAAATCAAGAAGTCAAAACCCGAACTCAATGTTTTCATAGGAGCGAAAGCTGTTCGACTTCAGCGCAACAAGATGGTATCGTTAAATTTTATGCAGATTATTTTCTTCTATTCACTTGATTTTCTACGTCTATAGGTGTAAGTGCACTGGGTTTATATCACGAATAACTGGTAAATCGAGTCCGGTAGCATTAATTTTTGAATTTACTGCATCGTTCAACTGAATTCTAGTTAACAAACATGACTCTGCAGATAAGGGAACAGAAGAGGGCGGCGGTATTGAAAGAGAAGAGGGCATTGTCAGGACAAATGTGTCCTCCTCGTGTTGTTGTATGCACTTTTTTCCCTTGCTCCTTTAAGCAACTAACATAAAGACTTAATAATAATAATAATAATAATAATAATAATAATAATAATAATAAAAAACTAACATAAAGACGCCAATAAAGTTTCTGCTTAGTTTTTTTTTTCAAATTACATTGTGACAACATGTATGTGTCTTAGGTGCTATTTGGCCTTTTAGCCTCAGTGAACTTGAACTCACTTGAAGAAGACATCCTAACTCTGTTGACTGGAGAGAGAAATGGAGTAAATTTTCCTGCTGTTGCATCATCTGATTACAAGATGAGAGCCACGGTATGTTCACAATATGGTCTATATCCCCAAACATTTTGTGTGTAACTGTGTATCTCAATGATGGATTTTATAGACAGCTCACTTTCTTCTATAATGTTAATGTGTATGGTAGCTTAAAATTTAACCTTTTCATGGTTATTTTTGTGCCAGAAATATGTAATTTTGTGGGCATGGTTCGGTTTTCGAATATGAGTTTGGTTTTTAACTGAAAATCGTGAGCTTCAGTGAGGTTAAGTCTGAAACTTGGAATATTTACGCACATCAAATTCACTAAGGATAGAATATTTATTAACGCAATTCCAATTTATGTTTAGGAGTTTGTTGTTTGCTGATAGTTATTACCACTGCCTGTTCGCTCATAGTAAATATGTGAATCATGATGGTATATGAGAATAACAAATAATTTCCTTGGTAATGTTGTTTGAAAATCTATAATGTTAATGTGTAAGTTGATGGATATTAACTTAATGTGTCTGCGTTAGGTCTTGAAAGCACCCCATGGTGATTTATTAGCATGCATGGAAATGGCCAAGGTAATTTCTGGTTCATTTTTTAATTTGCAGATCTAATACTTGTTACTATTGAATTATCCTTACTTTTTATGCTGACACTTTTTTTTGTAGATTGCTGATTTGATTGTGTTTGTAGCATCCCCAAATGGATTTTCTGAAGAGAGTGACTCCAATTGTTTTATTGATTCATTTGGATCTCAGTGTCTCTCGGTATTCAGAACACTTGGTCTCCCGAGCACCGTGGTGCTAATTCGGGTATATGATTTTTTCTATTGCCATCTCTGTATGCCCCTCCCCTTGTTCAGTTAGTTATAGAATATTGGAATGAAATTATGGGTTAAAACCTCAGAGGTGTCTGTAGGATCTTCCTGATGACTTGAAAGGAAAAAATGAGCTGAAGAAGATGTGCATGTCTGAGCTTGCTTCTGAGTTTCCAGAAGATTGCAAGTTTTATCCCGCAGATAAAAAGGATGAGTTGCATAAGGTAAATTGTTAATTGATTACCCTTTTGCATCATCATGTCATTATCAAACTGGCAACTAAAGCTGTCCTACAATCCTCAGTTTTTATCGGCTCCTGATATTTGTTCTCTTTACTTCTTTTGTGGTCATAGTTCCTTTCACTTTTCAAGGAACAAAGGCTTAAGGTGCCTCATTGGCGAAACCAAAGGCCTTACCTTATGGCTCAAAAGGTACAATATGACAAATTTTTAGGCAGTCTCGTAAAAATTGCATTTGCTCTGAGTTGATTGAATTGCTTGTATCATAGTTTTCCCATTTGAGTTGCTAATCTTCCTTCATTTAATTTATTTTGCACTCGAATAGATTTTGACTAAATCCCCCAGAGCCCCCTGCTACTGACGCTACTAACGAGTTTGAGATGCATGGACATGGTGAAGCCGACTTACTTTTCTCTGTTAACATTGATATTACTGTTTTTTACTCTTATATTTAATTTAGATTAGATTAAATAAATGAATTTACTTTTACTTTTTAATTGTGTCGGGTGAACATTTCCTGTCGCGAGTAATTCTAGACAAAATGTAAGGTAGTGTTCATGTCAAATTGTTAAACTTAGTTTTTAAATGTGATGTGCTATGTGGAGCTTTTTTTGGTAGCAATTTGCGAGAATTCTATTTGAAAGTGATAGACTTCTACAAGGGAAGGGTACTAGGCCAATCTCCTCCCCGAGTAATCAAATTACATAAAGCAAAGGCAACAATAAAATTAAACTTTAACTTAGAACCTGAGAATGAGCTTCCTTGTTTTTTAGCTCGACTTCAAGTGACCATATTGAATTGTCACAACCACCTCGACTATGCATTAAACTTTAACTTAGAACCTGAGGATGAGCTTCCTTGTTTTTTAGCTTGACTTCAAGTGACCATATTAGAATTGTCACAACCACCTCGACTAGTCACATATCTTGGAAGATTATCTGTAAAGCCTGCTTTACTCATCTTTGAAGTGGATATTAAATAATTTAAATCTTCCAAATCTTCATGACTCGTCTCAAAATTCTGTGACTCTACAATTGAGGACGGGAACATCATTGGTGGCATATCACGATATAGTTGCATGCACTGGAGAGGAGTTATACACAAGATTGCCAAGTTACAAGGACACCCATACTTTGTCATTGACTAAATTGATATATTGCATGTGAATTGGCTTCTAACTTGTAGGAAGAAACTATATGCTACTTAACTCAGAGTCAAGGAATATCGCTTTTCTTGTGTTCAAATCTTCGATATTGTCTCAGGTTGACTTTGTGGCCGACGGTTGCAGTTCAGAACATTGTACCCTTGTCCTTACGGGCTATCTTCGTGCTTGTCGTCTCTCAGTAAATCAGCTGGTGACATCCTCAGCCTCTGTAGTTGATTTACTGCTATTATATCTGTTAGTGTCTGAGTTTTTATGGATCAGGTACACGTAACTGGTGCAGGGGATTTTCAGTTGCACAAAATTGAACTTCTCAAGGATCCATGTCTGAATGTACGAAAAGTAGGGGACTTCATGGACTCAGAGGGTATAAATGATGCACAAGTATGTCATTAGTTGTTTAAACTTTAATGCAGATACATTCTTTGGACGAAGTATTGATTATCGAATGTCGAATCATCTATACGATGTTAATACTTGCAGTTGCTGTAACTGACCTTCTATGGACCAATGGATGTATTATGTCCAATCAATGGCTACACAACACATGATTTAATGATTATGGAATATGTTTATCTTTCAGCTCCATTTCTCTTATGACCACCACTTATCAGAACCTTATTTTTTCTATGCTACCCAGTGAAAAATGAAAGCTAACGACATATGACCAATCTTTTGGGCTAAGAAAATTTTGGCGCCGAATTAATATGTGACTGTCAACATGTCTAGTGGTTATTTATGTGATTTATGTATCTATTTTATCTTATGGAGGATTTGGATGGTCATTGAAGGAGTAATCCTGGCTAATATACTCTATTTACTTGAGTTTCAGACCCGCTCCTTTCGAATTTAGCATAGTAAAGAAAAATCTAGCATATACCTACTCTTATGGATTTTCAACGTGAACTGGCTGCCTAGAAACTTAGCGAACAATTTTGTAGGGTAACATGCTACTGTTATGGGATCTTTAGTCGCGCTTTAAGTTAAAATGTCATGATTAAAACTTGAGTCTTTTCACAGGTGGAGAGTGTTTTATCTTCATACTTCATCTGATGTTGAGCTCTTGTCCTCTTTTCAGTTGTATTCATTTTGTTATTTTTCTCGCATATTGCAGGTTCTGAGGTGCCTTACCCCTGATCCTATGAAGCAAGATTCTTTGGTCATTGAAAATATCCCAGACGTATTGGCAGGAGAACAGGTTGATATCTTGTGATTGGTGCTCCATATATTTTCAGCTTCTGGATAATTGATTCCGTTCTTGTATATCTGTTACTTCTATTTGGGCATCAGGAACCTTGGCTTTTATTTCATGGAATGCTGTCCTTAATCAAATTATATGTTGATTTCTTACTTCTGCATCTTGTGTTACAGCTGTTTGCTATGTCGGCAGTTATCTGAGATAACCTGCTGTGCGCTTGGAAAGCGTGTTCATTAAATTTTCTTCTGATACATATCTGTTTCCTTCATCTTTATATCATCTCTACTGAATATCTGTTGATATTTTCTAAATTCAGACGTGGCCAACAGAGGCAGAAATGGCTGAAGCTGACAAGTATGAAGAGGAGATGAGGGTGAAAAAGAAAAGGCTTCCTAAGGGCACGTCTGAGTATCAGGTGTGGCCATGTTTGTTCCCTTGTTTAAAAATTTCTGAACTTTTCTTATATGTTAAATTTCGTTGATGGAGATTGGCAACACACCACCTATGCAACGTAATTTAACGCTTCTACTGTTGTAAAAAAAATTACAGGCTGCATGGATTATAGATGATTCTGACGATGATTATCCGGACAGTGATGAAGATGGAGGTGATGGTATGGTGGTGGAAGATGGAGAGGCCTGCTCTTCTGATCAGAAAGCAGAGAATGGCTTTGAGTTAGACGAGGATCAGGCTTCACTGAATTTGAGAGATTCTGATGAAGAAACTGACTTAGATTCTTCAATGATGGTAAATATGTGATCTTATCTGCCGTCAATCAATGTCAATAACCTGTACAAGCACTCTAAGCAGGAGGCATATACCAAATGCATTACAATGAAGTTTGGCATGAATTCCATGTCTTCTTTAACTGTAATAACAAGTTCCTATAAGAGCACTCTTTGGAATAGGCCGCCGATCGGTGATTTTTGTGTCTTTTTTTATTCATGTAAAATAGTCCACTTTGTCGGTTGATGAATAGTTCAATAGTCTCAATGGATAATTTTAAATGGAACACTTTAGTTTTCTCACTTAAGTAGGGACATATTCTTCAACAAAAGAAATTTGAAGCTCATTCTTTTAATGCCTGCTATACAACGGTTTGCCTTTTTTTCCTCTGAATGTGTAAATGAGGTTACTTCGTTCTTCAGGAAGGTGAGAATTTAACAAAAGAGCAGATTGAGGCTCAAATTCGAAAAATCAAAGAAGCACATGCTGAAGATGAAGGTACCTTTCAGTATTTTATTTATTTTCCGACATGTAGCTAATTTTTTATTTTTTAGTCAGTATTCAGCTACATGAATTTATAAGCTATGATATATAAAATCTAAGGTTGTTTGGCTAAATTTATTGAATTTTCCCAGAAGATACCTTGCGCAGTTTGATGTTTGAATAATACGTCTTGATATACCAAAAATCTTTGAGAATGACTTTCATTTAGTTTGTTGCAATTGTATTTGAATTTTGACTTTCTTCGCTAGTTCCTGTTTACTGAAACCCAAAACCCATCTTATTCTCATTTGGTTGCTAATTGCATCTATATTGTTACAATACAGAGTTTCCTGATGAAGTGGATACTCCATTAGATGTCCCAGCTCGAAAAAGATTTTCCAAGTACAGAGGTGTCAAATCTATCAGAACCTCTTCGTGGGACCCCAAAGTATGTTCAGTAAAGTTAATTGCACTGTCCTGGATCTTTGTTGGTAATATCTCTTAGGACTTTTATAACTTTGTAGGAATCTCTGCCACCTGAGTATTCCAGAATTTTTGCATTTGATAACTTTTCAAGAACGCAAAAGCATGCACTTGCAAAAAGTCTTGGTATGGAGCAAGACACAACTGACTCTGTACCAGTTGGCTCGTATATAAGAGTTTATATCAAGGAAGTTTCAGTAATTGTTGGATCTACGTTATGCAAATTGGTGAAGACCATGCCAATAATATGTTCTGGTCTTCTGCAGCATGAATCTAAAATCTCTGTGCTCCATTTCAGGTGCTCCTTTTCTTTAATCTGATTTATTGTTGCAGCAATTATTTTATAAATGCCATTTTTTTTACAATATTTAATTATATTGGATTCTAGCATTCGGAAGCACGACACATATACTGCTCCTATTAAAGCAAAAGAAGAACTCCTGTTTCATGTCGGCTTCCGCAAGTTTATATCACGGTAATATATGTTGGTTAAGTTGCTTTAGAAGAAACAAATATATGTATCTATTGTCTTATCTACAAATGATTAACTCATTCTTAATTTGGTATTGCAGACCTATTTTTTCCGCGGACAGTATCAATGCTAACAAGCACAAAATGGAGAGGTTTCTTCATGCAGGGCGGTTTTCCATCGCTTCAATTTATGCTCCGATTTCTTTTTCATCTCTTCCCTTGATAGCCTTCAAGAGCCAGGGAGAAGATGCCATTCCAACCGTTGCTGCTGTTGGTTCATTGAGAGGTGTAGACCCTGACAGGATTGTTCTGAAGAAAATTATTTTAACTGGGTATGATAAATATCGGCCTTGTTCTGTTTGCTTTAAACAAATGTGAAAATTCTTAGCTTGATATTTTGATACTTAGGAAACTTGTTCATAATGCACCTCGTAATCAGTTTGCGTTGATTTGGAATTGATAATGTGGTTTTGTATTTCAATTTATTCTTCAAAATTTAATAAATAATACAGCAGGATGCGTCTTATGCAGTTATCCACAACGAGTATCGAAATCAAAAGCAACCGTGAGATATATGTTTCATAACCCTGAGGATGTGAGATGGTTCAAGGTTAGGAAATCTGTAAAATTTAATTTACCAGTGAAGTTTAAAGTTATTTGGAATTTATTTGTGTAGTGGTTTCTTTTCTCAATTCAGCCTGTTGAAGTTTGGACAAAATGTGGTCGTCGCGGGCGCATCAAGGAACCTGTAGGCACACATGGTATTTTCCTCACCCTGATGAAATTTGTGAGGTGCATGCAAATTTTTTTAACCGTTGAATGAATTTTCTGATTGATTGCAGAGGCCTGGTTTTTCAATCATACGATGGAATTTTCTTGCTTTTTTTTCTTATACAAAACGAAGGTGTGCCTTTGTGGCACCCATTTTCCTTTTCTTTTTTTTTTTTTCTCTCTCTACTCTCGACATTTTCATATCCCAAATTAGTGTTTCCAAATAACCTCAATGTTTTTTTTTTAATCTTTTCTCACCTGCGCATAACGAAGATACATACAATCCAAACTTGATCAATTCTCTTTTCTTTGTTAATTTTTCCTCTGCAAAAATTGAGAGCGGCTAAACATGTTCCAGTTGGTTGGATTGATGACATGACCTTTTCCATCCTTTTGTTTCTCCTTCAGGTGCGATGAAATGCATATTAAATGGGGTTCTTCAACAGCACGACCCCGTGTGCATGAGCTTGTTTAAGAGAACGTATCCAAAATGGCCCCAACAATGGTTCCCGTTACAAGGTGCTTGAAACTGGCAAATTATTGTCAACTGGGAATGAAGCTCTGGTTCCGATTCGATCACCTCATTATGCGTGCTCGCTACCTTTCGACAGATCTCAGAAGGGAAGCAAAATTTTTGGTTGTACACTAAGAATCGATGCGCTTGATTTTTTTCATATATTAGTGATGTCTGCTTTCAATATTTTATACTTCGCTTACAGTATCTACCCATTATTGTTGGAAAATGAAAAATCCTCGTGGTCCCTCCCAACTTATATTCATAATCTAATTATAATGATCACGTAGGGTAGTTACGGTGCCAATATCCCGTGATTAAGGACATAAATTAATCAATGTTTTAATAATTCATTATGGTGTGCAAGAATATAAAAATGAAATGAAATTAGAGATTTTTTTAAAATTTTACTTTTTAAATCAAAATAAGTTTTCTAAATAAAATATATAGATGATTATATGAATTTTTATTCGTGAGATAAACAAATTTTTTCATTTTTATAATAAAAAAATAATATTTTTAACAAATAAAATAATATTTTTTTTTTATGAATTTTCAAATAGAATATCCGTTTGATATCCGTGCAGAACCTTAAGATTATTTCATATGAATTTTTGTGTAGGATGCAATGGTCCCTTATTAAACATGGCATGATACTTAACGGCCGAATGGCACATAAACGTAACATATTATAGCGATCATTCCAAGTTTAACAATATGATAGTTGCGGAAATGTTGGTTGCAAGCTGAGTTGAGGATTGGAAGGATGAAATTAAAAACCAAGGCATGCTTTACCTTATAGTAGTCAATTCTCTATAATTCTTCAGTGTAAAATCAGAGTTTTTGACTCCACTTGCACAGATGTGATCTGCTACTCCTAGCATGTCAAGGACTTTAAACTGACCATTGGATGATTTCAACCGGGGGGGAGCTCTGCAAGTTTTGGTGGAGCACCAAGAACCCGTTCCATGTCAAAACAAACTTCAATATTCCGAATACCATAACCAACCACCATAAGCCAATAAAGTAGCTTGGCGAGTTCTGGAGCACTCGTCTCCGTCACACTCGTCTGTAAATAACCAAACACAAAGTACTTGGATGAAATTATTACATAGGTATAAAAAGAGAGAACTACTTCAACCCATGCCTACAATTAGACTAACAGTTGAGATCAACTTAATAAAAATAGAATGCTGATGTAAATGAGCACATGTGAAAGGCAAAGTGTCAGGGACTCAATCCATGGGGGCCAGCCCAACACAAACAAGAATCGAGCAGCAAAAATCAAGGATGTGCTATATCAAAAGTTTACGCATGGAAAGTTTAGAAAATAAGGAATGAGATTGATTGCATTTTTATTTACTTTCCTTTAATAAGTGCTAGAATCTCGAGCTTAGAGAGGGGAATAAAGGGCATATTTCTTGGATGTCAATTTAATGCTTATCTTGTATTTAAAGGGTTGCTGATGAAAGAAATAAAGCATTCAGTTTTTCTCAAAAAATATAGCTAATATTGAGATCGCGAGGTTCTCTCAAACGAGCCTCGAACATTCAAAAAATAGGTAGACAAGGAAGAAAAAGCCACAAAGAAATCTCCGAGTTAAACGATCAACCTCTTCACCGACCCATAACCCGATCCTTTACCCGTGCTCATAACACAAAGCCACACACTAACAGGACTCCATTTTTAATATCAGCCTTCACTTACTTATCATTAGCATCTGGTCCAGTTCTAATATATAAAAACTGCAAGCATCGGCAGAAGCTAGTAAGTTTACCTTCATTTGACTTGGATCAGAGACAACCAATAATCCTCTTACGAATGTGTTCATTGCCAGCACAGCATCCTCTTCCGCACTACTGGTCAGCTCCTGAGTAATTCTTATCTCATTAGTATTCGCTTGTTTATTTGTTTATTCACTATGGTGTCTATACGCCATAATGAGCCTTGGAAATAATTTATTTGTTTCCATGAACCAAGTGCAGACAGATTTCAGAACGACCTTGAGATTTTGAGGCTCGAGAGATTCAGATATTCCATCAGTTCATTTTGCTCATTTGTAGATTTTCGAGCCACTTGTCGATTTAATTCCTCGATTTCCGCTTCAACTAGTTCGATGTATTTTACTGCATCAATCTTTTCCAGACCTGATATATTGTTCCACCTTATAACTTCACCAGTCACTTTTTTCTGTGTACCTGGGGCATAATCTGGCACATCCTAAACCTCGGAAGAGCATAGTCAAAAATCTCACTACAGATTTGTCATGTTGACGAGGTAACAGATACAAACTCAATAGCATTATAACGTAATAGTCAAAGATGTACATATTGGTAAACGCGCTTATGGTACTTGACAGTGTTCTAGACCCAAGAGATTTATAAATGTTAATGATCACCAGCCTGCTTAATCATTTAATGATCTTGAAACCTGAACTTCAAGCTTCATGTCTGACTATTTTTTGTTTGTGTTGGTCATCGACTCATCATGTTGTGTGAATAATGCTGGACATTGTAGAGATGATTTTAGCAAAATNCAAAGCCACACACTAACAGGACTCCATTTTTAATATCAGCCTTCACTTACTTATCATTAGCATCTGGTCCAGTTCTAATATATAAAAACTGCAAGCATCGGCAGAAGCTAGTAAGTTTACCTTCATTTGACTTGGATCAGAGACAACCAATAATCCTCTTACGAATGTGTTCATTGCCAGCACAGCATCCTCTTCCGCACTACTGGTCAGCTCCTGAGTAATTCTTATCTCATTAGTATTCGCTTGTTTATTTGTTTATTCACTATGGTGTCTATACGCCATAATGAGCCTTGGAAATAATTTATTTGTTTCCATGAACCAAGTGCAGACAGATTTCAGAACGACCTTGAGATTTTGAGGCTCGAGAGATTCAGATATTCCATCAGTTCATTTTGCTCATTTGTAGATTTTCGAGCCACTTGTCGATTTAATTCCTCGATTTCCGCTTCAACTAGTTCGATGTATTTTACTGCATCAATCTTTTCCAGACCTGATATATTGTTCCACCTTATAACTTCACCAGTCACTTTTTTCTGTGTACCTGGGGCATAATCTGGCACATCCTAAACCTCGGAAGAGCATAGTCAAAAATCTCACTACAGATTTGTCATGTTGACGAGGTAACAGATACAAACTCAATAGCATTATAACGTAATAGTCAAAGATGTACATATTGGTAAACGCGCTTATGGTACTTGACAGTGTTCTAGACCCAAGAGATTTATAAATGTTAATGATCACCAGCCTGCTTAATCATTTAATGATCTTGAAACCTGAACTTCAAGCTTCATGTCTGACTATTTTTTGTTTGTGTTGGTCATCATGTTGTGTGAATAATGCTGGACATTGTAGAGATGATTTTAGCAAAATAAATAACGGGTTTGATAAGAATTTGGTTTCTATAGTTAAACCTAGATGTTCTCTAGGAGGATAACAGTGGTGTCCTTTTGAAAGCTATTCTTAGAATTGCTACTGCTGTGTGCATTTCCTCACTGCGTAAAAGCATTGCCCGCTGCTCAGAAATCTGCGATGACACCAAATGCCTCAGGAAATTCTATCATGTTTATATCAACATTTTCTTGGAAACGGATGCAGAACCGCATGTTAACAACCGTACAAATGGGCAGCATTCTGGAACACCAGCACAGCCCTGTTGCATGGTGTTCTTGTAGTACGAATGTTATATATCTAGCTTACAGAGCTATAAATGATAATAAATATTGTTTGACCATAAATTGTTGGATAATGAAAAATTCTCTTCAACCCAACTTATATTCAATAATCTAATAATAATGACCACATGGGTCAGCTAAGGTGCCAAGATCCCGTGATTAAGGACAAAAATTAATAATTTGTTTTAATAATTCTTTATGGTGTGCAAGAATATAACAATGAAATAAAATTAGAGGTTTTTTTTATAATTTTAATTTTTAAATCAAGATAGGTTTTCTAAATAAGATGCAATGATCCATAATGAAACATGGCAAGATGTTCAACTGCCAAATCACACGTAAAACTTAACATATCATAGTGATCGTTACAATTATAACAAAATAATAGTTGTGGAAATGTTGGTTGCGAGATGAGTTGAGGATTGAAAGGATGATTTCAGAAATCCATCATTGTTATCCAATTATTAATTTTTTGTTTCACTTCACATCTTCCACATCTTAATCACAATCGTGTTCATTTTATTCTTCATAATGAAAGACAATTTTGTAGACTAAGTTTTAAATTTAACTAATTTCAAGGACATGTTTTTCATCTTCTTACATGAAAACAAATTCTTATAGAAATAAAAATTTTATCAAACCTATTATTTATTTCGCTAAAAATAATCTCTACAATGTCCAACATTATTCACACAACATGACGACCAACACAAACAAAAAATAGTAAAACATGAAACTTGAAGATCAGCTTTCGAGATCATCAAATGATTAGGCAGACTCGTGATCAATTAACGTTTATAAATCTCTAGGGTCTAGAAAACTTTCAAGCAGCATAAGCGCGTTTACACAGCCCATGGAGGATTCCTCCTATTTTTCTGAATTCTAAATGCTAAAGGCATGTATTTGCAGTATTGCCATGTGGGTAGACATGGTAAGACACGTCTCAACAAATTCTCTCTCTTTACCTCTCATGCACGAATATTACGTGAAACAAAGAAGAAAGGGGATTGGAGAATATTCAAGAAATGGTAACCAAAAGAACTCACCTTTTTCTCTCGTGGCTCGGGAAGAGCAACTTGTTCAAGGCTTTGTTGCAATTCCAACCGGTATTGAGTGTTCCTAAACATATATCCAGTCATCAAGACACTATACATTAGCTGTGCCAGATTTTCAGTAACCTGCACAGATAAAATGATTATCATTGCATTGCATTTCCAGTTCTTCAAATTATTATGATACAAAACTGCATAATTTAAACTTCAGGATTAACATATATTTTATACTTACAGTGATTACTGTCACCGCAAAAAATTGTGGGGGAAGAGTACCAATCATATTCGTCACTGTTTGACGCATGGCATCAACTGCCTAAAGTAACACAAACATAGAACATTGAAATAGACCATAACTGTACGCATTCTTAAACTTAGAAAAGGCTGAATCTTTATTTAGTCATGCTACTAGTTTAAGACAGAAGTTGGACTCAGGGTATGACCTAAAAAATGAGTTTGAAGGCATGCACTTCATTCAACTAACTCTAATGTCGGAGAATTTGATTTGCGTTAGTTAATGATAGAAATGCTTAAACGATAAATAGAGTATCTGAAATACACAGACTTTCAAAATGATCAGGTCAAAACAAAATTACAGCTGTCCAAACAAGTATGAGTGGGTCGTTTTATGCATTTAAAACACTCAACCTACAATTAAAGATGAGGAACCCAGAAACTTCCGACACCAATATTCACCCAACACCACAGCCAAAGAAAAAGAAAAGAAACATATATCACCTGCTGAGGAGCCCTTTTGATAAATAATTCCATAAATCCCGGCTCCACAGTTTGCACATACTCCAACAAAATCCCTTTCCCGCTCTTCGGCTGTACTTTCGTTCATAAAAAGGAATTGAACTTTTTTTTTTCCAAAAAGCAAAAAAATAAAAATTTGATAATCAATGACGAAATTACCAGAGTTCCATTAGGAGGTTTGGAATCGCCGGCAGCAAGGGAACTCTTGAGGTCATTTTCATCAGCATTTCTTTCCGGAAGAATCAACATATTGAGCTCTGATGACGGATAAGGGATGAAGAAGTAAGAAGGCGGGGTAAAAGACGTCGCAGAAAGTGAAGAAGAAGTGGGTTTTGACTTTTGATAAGAAAAAAGAAGAGAGCTTTAACGTTAAAGACGCCATTTCAAAAGAAGCAAAATGGGGACTCCCCATTTCTTATTTTGTAGTTATTATTATTATTATTTTCTTTTCTTTTTTGCTTTGTTTTCTGTACAATTTTAATTACTTCAAAACCAATTAAAAAATATATATATAATATAATCAATCACATAGTTATGATGATAAAAACATTCATTATGGCTATTCCGCGACGGCTACACTAGTACTCCTGCCGTCGCTCACGAACTTAAGAATGCTTTGGCTGGTCCACAAAATGTTCCATCCCAAGGCATCATTCCTTTTCATTTGCGTGTTCATGCGTGACATTTTTCTCACGATTCAGATTTTCGTGATTCTCGCGTTCTTCAATATGTCTCTCATCCTCGTTCTGACCCAATACATTAATTATCTCGTTCATTTGTGCTCGTTCATTCGTTCAATGTGCGCAATATTCTCCTTGTTCCAGCCTAAAACATCATCTTATTATTCCTCAACTCAAACACTCTTGATTTCAATAACAAGAACTTAATATCTAAGAAATTTATGTATAACAATCTCGGGATCTTACATATATCTCCTTATAAAAATACATAGTTTTAATTGTTAAATGATCTATAGGATATCGTGAGTTCTTTTGAAATTTTCAGATAATGCTAAATATTATTAAAATCCTGAATCTCTTTCACTATCCTAAAACGTAGCCCAGTTTCAATTTTAAAAAAAGTCCTCCAGGCCCATTTTCATATAGTAAATTCTCCTCAAAGTTACACACGCTTTAGCCCAGTCCCATAATTATTTACCCGAACGAATTTTGTCAGTTATCTTTTGAGTTTCGAGATTAGAGTCCAAGGATGAGAATGCATTAATTCGATTTTTTACCAAAAATTTTCAATTCCTGCTGTTTTGAATTTGGAGATATCAAATACTTGAATTGATTGATTATTTCCAATAAACGAGGATATTTATCGTTCACCAAATCATATAAATGGAAATTTCAAACTTTATGTGCGTGTGTTTCATATATGACACAAGCTTTCTGTTTGGGCCAAAATAATTAAATTAAAAGCCTAATTTAATTATTTAATTAGAAGCCCAATTCAATTAGAAATTAATTAGAAGCCCATCAAGTACAACGGATTAATTTTCAAAAACTGATCACGAAGCGCTGAAAAGATAGAAGATCATGGGAGGAGAGGTGGAGATGGTGGCGTGAAAAGCGTGGAACATGGGTTATGGGGGAGTGGAGAAGAACCGCACTTCACAGTACAGAAATAGAGGAGATCGGCTAAACAAACGAACACACAACTCTACAGGAAAAATATGCAAAAGCTCTCTGCTAAATTTCTAGTTTTCAAGCAATAGTCTTCAAGTTTTTCCAGTATATTTTTAGCACTCTACGTGTTCTCGTTTTTAGATTTCAGCAACAAATTATTATATTTTTCGTGTCTTTATGAATTCCTACAGTTTTTGTAAATTCAAAATCATGCTAGGGGTTTATTTCCATCGATTTACAATAGTTTTCTTTATTTTGGCATTGCATTTGTTTTAGGAGACTATAACTGACGGTCGAATTTAGAATTCACGTCGTTTGAATTGTTAGAAGTTAGATTTTATCATATTTTCACACAAGTTGGTGCAACTTCGCACCTGACACGCCCGCAAATCAAATATTGTGCAAACACTTTCCTTGTGTTTTAACTTTTAATATAATATTTTTCAGTTGGATGGTCTATTGAATGACAAAAATTTGTGTGAGACGGTCTCACGGGTCGTATTTTGTGAGACAGATATCTTATTTGGGTCATTCATGAAAAAATATTACTTTTTATGCTAAGAGTATTACTTTTTACTATGAATATCGGTAGGGTTGACTGTCTCACTTATAAAGATTCGTGAGACCGTCTCACAAAAGACCTACTTTCATTGATAATGTTATATGGGGGTAATATTTATTCATCTTAGGTCCCTTTAAAATATGAGGGTAATATTTTTTTTAATTAAAAAAATGGTATTTTAGAAAAGAAAAAAATGTTTCTTCAAACACATTAAAATTAATTATTATAGCCGATAACTCAGTTTATCTGCATTCAAACCGATGACTTGTAGCTTATTGCAACCAAATTTAGATTGAGATATCAAATTACACAAAAACTCTTGTGAGACGGTTTTACAGATCAATTTCGTGGGTCGAATATCTTATTTGGGTCATCCATGAAAAAATATTACTTTTTACGCTAAGAGTTTTATTTTTTATTGTGAATATCGATAGAGTTGACTCATCTCACAGATAAAAATTCGTGAGACCATCTCACAAGAGACTTACTGATCTAATTATAACAAATCACATAAACAAATAGTTACACTTAACATCTTTTCCTTAATCACTAGTGATAAATAATAGATATTTCATAGATATACAATCTATTACTGATTTGAAACTTCTTTGGTAGATAACTAAAACGCAAGAAGTAGGGGACTAGATTTAGTCAATCATCGTAATCATGTACCTACTTTTGGCGAGTAGCTACTTAGATCATATATGCCTTCTCCAAATAAACCAACAATATGTTTTTCGTGAGCTTGTCAATCATCGTAATCATATACCAACTTTCAGCGAGTGGTTAGTTAAGATCAAAGTATGTTTTTTTTTTTTTTTTCCAAATAAATTGAACGTAGATTTTTTGTGAGACGGACTCACGGATTCATATCAGTAAGACAGATGAACCCGATCTATATTTAGAGTAAACAATAATACTTTTGAACATAAAAATAATATACAAATAATATATTTTTATGGGTCTAACAGGTCATAAAAACTTTTGTGATAAACTAATTATTCATGTTTAATGCATAACAGCCAATTAATTTTTATGATTTAATTTTATTTACTTACTATTTATATCATTTCTACTCAATACCACTAAATTATCTAATTAATTTGGGATGCTATGACATGTTTGATTGATAGAAATAATGTTTTATTCCTTCTTTACGGAGAACCATTTGTATATCATTATTAATTTCAAAAGTTGTGCCGGTCGGAATTATTCGTCCACCAAATCTATTTTTTGGTCAACACTTCATACATAAATAGTCAAAACAAACGACATTTTGGAGCATCAAAAGTCAAATAAAATCCAGGTTCCCGTGCCCCAATTTTTCTAACCATCCACCATACGAGGTTAGTCAATACTATGTTAAAAGTATTTTTTTTTAATTTTTTATTTCAATATCATTTATTATGTGAGTTCATAATATGGATTGACGTTTTGTGTATCTAATTTCCAACGTATCCAACGCCTAAGGCTTGAGACGATCGAATGATCGTTTTCAGCAGAAAATCCCTTGCTTCAACCAAGGCGTTCATAAATCTATAAAATCACCCATTTATCAATCATCTGCACATGTACAAACATACAGAGAGAGGATCGATGGCGGAGTTGATCGAAGAAGGCCCGACGACAGCTCCGCCAACTGGTAGCACCGAAATATCCGCCTCTTCCATGCAAACACAGTACAACTCACCTTCACTATCTCGGAAGCCACTGCTCTCGTTAATCGTACACCCGAATTCGGCCCCTCAACCCCGTTTTCGAACTCCGAATTTCATTTCTCCTCTGGGAAGCCCATTGCGAAGGGCGATCAAGCTGACGAGGCTTGATCCTCACGATGCTTGGCTTCCCATCACGGAGTCTAGGAATGGGAATGCGTTCTATGCCGCTTTTCACACACTCTGTGCTGGTATTGGGATCCAAGCCCTTGTGCTCCCTGTTGCCTTCACCATTCTTGGTTGGTAAGTGATGGATATAGCGGAGTCTGCTGCATTAATTCTCTTTTTCTTGCCTAAGCATTTGGAGTTCAAATAATTAATAGGTATGATTTTGCAGGAGTTGGGGGATCATAAGTCTGACCGTGGCATTTGCATGGCAACTTTACACCTTCTGGGTGCTCACAAATCTACATGAATCCGCGGAAAATGGAATACGTTACAGCAGATTTCTTCAACTCTTCAATGCTACGTTTGGTACAATCAAAGACAAATCTTTCTATCATTACGTGTTCACAAAATTATAATATAATCTTTAATCTAAAAAGTCAAAATTTTATTATTTACTTTGAAAATAAAAAAAAAATAAAGAATATTAGAAAATAGCGTATAATTACTAGATATCTGCTTTAATTTAGTTACAGATCGAAGAACTCAATTTTATTAATCCAATTAAATGAAGTCATTTTCTAGTACTAACTGAATTTAACTGAATCGGGAAAAAATAATTATCGCAAAAACCATATGAACCAAATTGAATTTTCCCAAAAATCAAACTAATAGACATGAAAACAAACTAAACCAAACTAATCGAACAATTATAAACCAACAGTCAAGAGTTATTCGTATATATAGTTGGTTTTATTCGATTTTAAAAAATAGAAAAAATCAATTTAATTCATATTAGTCTCATATGATGATTCTAATATATTTAATATTATTAAAATAGCTAATAAATAAATAAATTTAGTCCAGTAACTTATCCCTGTATTTTCAATTTTAATATGTTCAATAACTTGAACGTGTTTATTTTTTATGTTATTGGTTAATTATTTCATAATTTAGTCTAAATAACTTGTCATTATTTTTTCGATTTTAACATTTTTCATCGTAGTGCGACATTGGACTCATTAACTATGTTAAATACCACATCATTATTATTTTGGTATGTCAAGTCAACATTCTCATAAAATTTTTTTGTTATTAAAAATATATAAATCAGCAAAATTAGACATATAAAAAAATACAAATTACTAGAAAAAAAAAGTGTTTTCTCTTCAACTTTAGCGTCACTTTCTAAACATCAACGATGGAACTATCATCACATGCATTAATTTCACAGGAGAGAAACAGGGAAAAATCTTCGCCCTGTTCCCAATCCTATACCTATCCGGTGGCACATGCGTGGCCCTCATCGTCGTGGGCGGCTCCACCTCGAAGCTCTTCTACCAAATCGTCTGCGGAGGCCACGACTGCGCGGCCAAACCCTTAACCACTGTGGAATGGTACCTGGTCTTCACCTCCGCCGCCGTGCTTCTGTCTCAGCTCCCGAATCTGAACTCCATCGCCGGAGTATCACTCCTCGGCGCTGTTACGGCCATAGGGTACTGCACCATGATGTGGCTCGTGTCTGTTACAAAGGGGAGATTGAAAGGTGTTTCGTATGATCATGTGAAACCGAGTACTAATACGGAAAACTTTTTTGAGATTTTGAATGCGTTTGGGATCGTTGCCTTTGCTTTTAGGGGCCACAATGTTACTCTTGAAATTCAGGTATAATCTTAAAGCCAAATTCATAACTCGTAATATCAACTAGAGAGTTCACAGGGGCTATTTTATTTTTAAACGTTATTGTTTTTTTTAGTTGAAAGAGATGTTTATTACAATTAGATTTCAAACATGAAATATCGCCTCAAACATGAGATCCTAATGTCAGATGAGATCAACAGAGGTTTGGTTTTTTTCAAGTTACATAAATCTACAAGTCTACTCAGCATTGATTTGGGCCTGCAGGCAACTATGCCTTCAAGCGAAAAGAAGCCATCTCGGGTGCCCATGTGGAGAGGGGTCCAAGCTGCATATTTCATTGTTGCGCTATGCTTGTATCCTCTTGCTATAGGAGGATATTGGGCATATGGGGATAAGGTATATATCACAAAAAGTCATTCTAAGAATAAGGTTACATGTAAATGTTTGATTTTATTTAATCTGGCAAGACACGGGCCAAAACTATACATTATCACAAGTTTGTTATTTGAAGACATGTTTTGCAATATTCAGATACCAGCAAACGGAGGAATGCTGTCGGCAATCTATGCCTTCCATGGCCGAGACACGTCCCAAACAATCCTTGGATTGATAAGCATATTCATCATAATCAATGCATTAAGCTCATTCCAGATATACGGCATGCCTATGTTTGATGACATGGAATCAAAATACACCAACTTCATGAAGAAGCCATGCCCTTGGTGGCTAAGGGCAGTCTTTAGGGTCATGTTTGGCTACGGATGTTTCTTCGTGGCAGTGGCGATCCCATTTCTTGGAAGTTTGGCTGGATTAATCGGTGGGATAGCTGTTCCTGTGACATTTGCCTATCCATGCCTGATGTGGATCAGGATCAAGAAGCCCAAGAAAGGAGGATTTATGTGGTGTTTGAATTGGGGATTGGGGATTTGTGGGATGGTGTTGAGTGTGTTGCTGATTGCAGCTGGGGTTTATGTTGTGATCGACACTGGGATTCAAGTTAGCTTTTTTAAGCCTCACTAGATTCTCGACGGTACGAGGTTCAAGATTGCCAACATTTGTGAGTTTCCATATATATATATATATATATATATATATATATATATGTGTGAGNTTGAAAATGCTCTAAGCAATTTGATTTTTTCCCCATTATATTTCATTTAAAAGAAGTTCAACATTTCCTGTATATTAATTTATCCACACAACCTTTTTTCCACAGCTGCAGTCTGAATGAACAACACCACTTTTACATAAATACACACACGTACACGCACTCATTGAGACAAACACGTATATATATTTGTGTGTTCGCCAGCAGTTACCTCCACCATTTAAAACTCTTCCATTCTATTAAACCCCCCCAAAACATCCAGTCAGTCCCATTGATGGAATTTGTGGTTGGGTACTAAATATTAAAAAGAGAAAAAAAAATGGCGCTGAAATTAGCAGCAATGTATTCTGTTCTATGTTTTTTCATGGCGGTTTCGGCAGACGATCCCTACAGATTAATATTCACGTGGAATGTGACTTACGGCACCATTTATCCTCTCGACATCCCCCAAACAGGTATGTGTTCTTCATATTTTATCTGTGTCCTAAATAAAGGCGAGATTTCTTTTTCTTGTTGCAACTTCACGGTGTGTGAAATAATTATTGGAGAATTTAGATGAAGAAGATGGTGGGAAATTATTTATGTTTTATTTGATTTTCAGCGTATTTTGATAAATGAGAAGTCACTCGTCGATATATCAAATCACGTGCTCTGATTAGGTTAATTTGGCAGCCAACTCTTATTTTTAGATGGTTACAGTCACACTGATTCTTCCCTTTTGAATTAAGGCACCAGTGAAGACTTTAGGACAACTTATAAAGTAATATTTTAATTTGGAAAATACAATTTTGTAATTTAAAATATTAAATTCCGTACCTAAATTATTATTATTTTTTTAGCCAGCCAAATATTGAAATAATATAACTAACTATCTTTTAATTTTGAATTAAACTCGAACGAGTTATAACCGATTTAATCGATTGTATTTCCGAATAACCGAACTGATCAAAATATTTATAGAAATCGAATTAATTGAACCGATTTTCAAATCGGATATTTCGATTATCGACCGAAATAACCGATATTTTTTTTTAAATTGCGAATTTTAACACAAAAAAAAACATTGCAGAGCTCATAAATAACAAGAAACATTGAACAAAAAATGTAAATAATAAATAAAAATAGTGAACATAAAATCATTGGATGAATATGTTTATTTTCTAGTGTATGAAAAGTTGAGCTTACTTCTTATTTATGTTTAATACACATATACAATTTAAATTAATATATATATACTAAATCGGTTAATTCGGTTTAATCGAATTTTTCAAATTAAAAACGAAATCGAACCGAATTAACCGATTGTTTAAAATTTCAGAACCGAACTTCCGAATTAAACGAACCAAATTTCCGAACTTTCCGAATGAATTCAGTTCGATAGATTAATTCGGTTTAACCAAAATTTTATACACATATATTTGAGATAAGCTATTTAATTCTCATCTTAAAATCTTATAACAAATACTTGGTTTTTTTTTTTGAAATGTCCAAACACAGAACTAATCAAGATTTTTATCTAGCATAACTCGATTATATATGACGAATTTCACTACAAAAAGTACAACCCTTAAATGATAAATCTGATTTCAAGATAAATATGTATGGTAAAAAATGAAAAATGCAGGAATGGGATACAGAACAGGAGGAATTCGTATGAAGATGGAGTGTATGGGACTACATGCTCGATTCCACCGGGAAAGAACTTCACGTATATTCTTCAGATGAAGGATCAAATCGGGAGTTTCTTCTATTTCCCATCCTTGTCCTTCCACAAAGCTGCCGGTGGTTTCGGCGCCATCAGGATTCTGAGCAGACCCTTTATCCCCGTCCCTTTCCCTACTCCCGCCGACGATTGCTCACTTCTTGATCGGGGATTGGACGCCAGTGTCGGCAAATTTATATATTATTTTTTATTTATTAACCCAATACATAAGCCTAATTTTTTTAAAAAAAAAGAACGATATTTTATTTATTGAAAGAATTGTATGGTCAATTTCTCAATCAAATTAAAATCAACAAAAAAAGAAAAAGAAAAAAAGTCTCACAATTCCTGAGTCCGAACTAGCAAACATTTTCTATGCAACTAAATTAGAGATTCCATGTGTGTGCATATTTTCTATCATTGGTTCAAAGGTATTTTAATGCGTTCTAATGAGAATCAAATTTTGGTAGGAAAGCCTCGAAAATGTTCTCGCTCAACGCTATGGCTTGGAACTGTGCAAAGCCCTTCCCGAAACCTGTTAATTTTTCATTGGGAAGACTCATTGTCGTTGCTTGTTCTTGTACCGAAACCATTCCTGCCGGAAACCCAGATTTTTCCGATTCTAGAGAACTACATTATTCTGACACCAGAATCGAGGAAACCCTGAATTTGGATTTTGGAAAGCTGAGACTTGACTCCTGGATCGCTTCCAGGATAAATGGCATCAGCAGAGCTAGAGTTCAGTCCAGCATACGCTCGGGGTTGGTGTCTGTTATTGGTCACGTCGTTAGCAAGGTTATTTTCTCATTCTTTTTATCTTCTTTTTTTTTGTTCCAATTATTTCTCGGTCTTTTCATTCAGAATCTTGTGTTTATTCAGTGTATTCAAAGAAAGAACAGTGCGTGTTATGTTGTTACTTTGTAATGGAAAGTCTCTATTTTCAATGGTGTGAGTTACTGATAATTAGAGATGGAATGAAGATATTTTGTGTGCATTTTGTGGCAAGTTTAAATTTTTAGGGAATTTTGAATTTTTTTTAGCCTTTCAGAGATACTGTCAAGCTAGATCAGTCCTGATCTCAGTTCTCAGTTTCTTTTCTTGTTAATGGTTTGTTGGTAATGCTATTAGTTAAATTTTGTGAAGGTGTCTCATGTGGTGAGAGACGGAGATATGGTCCACTGCACTATCTCAGAGTTGCATCGTTTGAGGGCTGGACCCGAAGATAGTCCATTGGACATTGTATTTGAAGATGAACACGTGCTTGTTGTCAACAAGTCTGCTCATATGGTACGCCCTCAAAATTCGTTCAGTTGTCTAAGACCATCTTGGTGTGTCTATGATAATCAGTATGTAAGTAGGCAGCTTCTTATTTTTCTCCAAATAGGATCAACATTCTCTTGCCCATATAGCTGGACAATTCAAGGAACACTCCATAAACAAAGTCTACACGAGTCTTACTATTGGAGTTCCGTCATCTAGACCGGGGTGTGTTGATATCCCTATTGGTCGTGATGTGAATAACAGGATTCTCATGATTGCTCTTCCGGGATCTATCACCAGTGGAAATACCCGTCATGCTGTTAGTAGGTGGGATAGGATTCTCCTCACCTTTCTTCAGTTGTTATTTCAGAAGATTGTATCTTTTACTGTCTTTAAGTTAATTTATAATTGATGCACTGGTTTATTACTTTGTCTGCAGTGGGATTATAACTCCTATTATAAATTGTAAAGCTTCATTTCACAGTAACCCATTATTTTCGATCTCAGATCCCATCGACTCCCAAGAACCATTTTCTGACCAGCCAAACAATTGTTCTGATACTGAAATGAACAGAACCATGCAATTGAATTTCCAAAATCAGGGTTTTGGTTACCGGATTTCTTCTAGCATTGATGGCAGCAGTGAGCTCATAGCTCAGCCCAACATTTATTCAGTTATTGGACATCTACTAAGCCCCAATGTCCCAACATCACTGTGTCAAACACGACAGGTGCATGCTCAACTCCTCAAAACTTACCTTTTTGATAACCCTCGTTACAACACCAAGCTCCTCTCACTCTATGCCGCCTGCCAACGCATTTCTGATGCAAAAACCCTTATCCGATCTCTCATAAACCCTGATATCTTCTCGTTCACTACCTTAATTTATTCTTCCTCAAAATTCAATGATTTTAAGAATACACTCAGTTTATTTTCTCAAATGCTATCAAATGGGCTTTTTCCTGACGTACATGTTTTACCGAGCGTTATCAAGGCTTGCACTGGATTATTGTCCTCCAAAATTGGGAAACAAGTTCATGGATATTCATTGTCATTTGGTCTATTCTTGGATCCTTTTATTGGATCATCGTTGGTTCACTTGTACGTGAAATGTGATGAATTAGATTGCGCCTATAAGGTTTTTCATACTATGACTGAGAGAGATGTGCAGTCTTGGAGCGCATTAGCAGCAGGGTATGCAAGGAAAGGTGATGTGGTCAATGCGAAAAAGGTATTTAATGAAGTGCGAAATCTCGAGTTTGAACCTAATTCTGTGTCCTGGAATGGTATGATTGCGGGATTTAATCAGAGTGGGTGTTTCTTGGATGCTGTTTTGATGTTTCAGCAAATGCATTCACTTGGTTTTAAGTCTGATGGGACTAATATATCTAGTGTTCTACCTGCCATAGGTAACTTGGGTATTTTAGTGATGGGAATTCAGATTCATAATCATGTGATGAAGATGGGATATGTGGTGGATAAATGTATTGTTAGTGCACTTATTAATATGTACGGAAAATGCGGATGTTCTTTGGAGATGTCTCGAGTGTTTGAAGAGATGCGTCAAGTGGATGTTGGGGCATGCAATGCCTTGATTGCTGGACTCTCTCGTCATGGTCTTGTCAGTGAGGCATTAGAGGTCTTTAAGGGCTTTCGAGGCCAGCAGATCGAACTAAACGTTGTTTCTTGGACCTCAGTGATCGCTTGTTGCTCACAGCATGGTAAAGATATCGAGGCTTTAGATCTTTTTAGAGAAATGCAGGTCACTGGGGTAAAGCCAAACTCGGTGACCATCCCTTGCATGCTTCCTGCTTGTGGTAATATTGCAGCTCTAACGTATGGAAAGGCTGCACATTGTTTCTCGCTTAAAGCTGGGATTTCAAATGATGTTTATGTAGGAAGTGCACTGATTGATATGTATGCTAATTGTGGAAGAATCCAAATAGCTCGATGCTGTTTTGACAGGATGCCATTGCATAACTTGGTCTGCTGGAATGTAATTCTGGGAGCATATGCAATGCATGGAAAGGGTAAAGAAGCTCTTGAAATTTTTGCCTGGATGCAAAGAAGTGGGCAGAAACCAGACTCTGTTAGTTTCACTAGCCTTTTATCTGCATGTAGCCAAAGTGGCCTTACAGAAGAAGGACGTAATTACTTCGAAAACATGTATGTGGATCACGGAATTGAAGCTAGATTGGAGCATTATGCTTGTATCGTAAGCCTGCTTGGTCGTGCAGGAAAGCTTGATGAAGCTTATTCAATGATTGAGAAAATGCCGTTTGAGCCTGATGCTTGTGTCTGGGGTGCATTATTAAGTTCCTGTAGACTTCACCATAACACGAGCTTGGGCGAGCTTGCGGCTCATAAATTATTTGAATTAGAACCAAGCAATCCTGGAAATTACATTTTGTTGTCTAATATTTATGCTTCTAAAGGCAAATGGAAAAAAGTAGATGAGGTCAGAGATATAATGAGAGATAAGGGGCTGAAGAAGAACCCGGGCTGCAGTTGGATAGAGGTTAAAAACAAAGTTCACATGCTTTTGGCAGGTGACAAATCACTTCCACAAATGGCTCAAATTATGGATAAGTTGAATGAATATAGCATGGAAATGAAGAAATCTGGTTACTTCCCTGATACTGACTATGTGCTACAAGACGTGGAGGATCAGGAGAAAGAACACATCTTATGTGGGCACAGTGAAAAGTTGGCTGTAGTTTTTGGAATTTTGAACACTAACAAGGGGTCACCTCTCAGAGTCACTAAAAACTTGCGCATTTGCAGAGACTGCCACGCCGTTATAAAGTTTATATCTAGATTCGAGAGGAGAGAAATTTCTGTTAGAGATACAAATCGCTATCACCACTTCAAGGATGGGGACTGCTCATGTGGGGATTATTGGTGATGGAGTTCCAGAGTAAATCTTCAAAGTTGTATTGTGAATTTAAGATTGAATTTTCGAACACTTGGATTGCACAACTGCACAAGGGAATGAAAGGAAGCTTTTTTCTGAAATTCTTGGGTTTGGAATGGGAGATTTTATCACTAAGGCCTGGATGCGAATTGGTATTCAACTAGTAAACTTTTTATAGATGATCTTTAGGATTTTTCAATTTTTTGATTTTTTCTCATTGTGCTATTAGAAATCATTGCTAGCTTTGCTTCAGGCATAGGCGAGGGAACACCAGTAAGGGTTCTCCATCGTTGAAGACTTCAAGTACATTAGAGCATGAAATAGGCCTTTTTAATTGTTAATGCGGTATATATTTACATTTCATTACATTTCAGCAGAGAACACCAGCGAGGTTCTCCATCGTTGAAGTCCATTAGAGCATGGAAAATTCATACATTGGTATGGGAAATTAACAAACAGTTTTCCCTTATCATTTTAATGTGATATATATTTACATTTCATGACATTTCAGGATGAAAATTCAGTGGATAGCTTGACATTCTCAATATTTCCTACTGCATCTATGCACACAGGTAATCTTTTCAGCGTTTAACTGATTTAGGATCGTTTAACTGATTTAGGATTGTCTTCTCCTTTTCTATGCACAACTCTCGGGTTCCATACCATCGTTGTATTATATAAAATGCTGCTGAAGATATTTAATTGTGAGAATAGACCTGAAATGGGATCTTTGTCCGGACTCCAGAGACTACATAGTATTTGGATTTCAGATGACATAGATACACATGTGGTTGGTGAAAAAGTGATAATATTTCTAAGGTATGCTCAAAGCTCACGTAAATAAAAATATATGGGAAAAACAATCATGAATTTCCACCTTCCCAAAAAATTTGACTCGCCATTTGTATTGATGATTGTTTCTCAAACAGGCTGGAACATACATCAAGGAATTTGTTCATGGAGACTTTGGATGGGCGCATCCTAGGTACGAAAAGCAAAAAACAGAATGTCGTTGAAAGAAGTAGTGCCGAAGCAGAATTTCGGTCTGTTACACATGATTTTTGCGAAGTGTCGTGGATAAAGAGGATTTGGGAAAAGCTGAAGATTCTCATACTGACATCAATTGAAGTCTATTGTGACAATATAGCGACTATTTCTATAGCTCATAATCCAGTTCTACATGACAAAACAAAACTCGTAGAAGTGGATAAGCATTTTATCAAGGAAAAAATTGACAGTGGTGTATTATGCATGGCTTATATACCTACTACAAGTCAAGTGGCTGATATATTTTCCCAAAGCGCAGTTTGAAAATTTGGTTGGCAAGCTTGCTATGAGTCATATTCAAGGCAGAAGATTTCCTAGAATATTGTATATTTGTGTACATATTTTTCTGGATTATATTAGAGAGATTTTAGGAGTTCATTTGTTACTTTCATTATTAGGAAGATTTGTTTCCGGTTTTGTTGAAAAGTAGAGTATATGCTAATGTACAGGCACTATACGAATTATATACAAGAATTATTACCCAATACTTTGTTTGTTTTCTGTCAATTAATTGGCCATGTTGCTTTTTGGCGCATGGTTCTTGATTCTGTCATTCATTCCACGCTTGTCAATTTTTCTCACTCAAGGAGCTAAGCAGCAGCTTCATTAAACACCATAATCACTTTAATTCCTTGGAACCTAGGATTGACAATTCTGAGTTATATAACACTAAATATTTTTGGCGACAACTTCATTGTTTTCAGATCAATCGATGCTGATCATTGGTTTTTCAAGGCTACAGGACTCCCGTCTTCATTGGTGGGAGATATCTTAAGGTGCAACTATGTATCTCTGTGACAGTCGTTAAAAGTAATCTCAGGAGTCATAAGCTTCTTCCATCTATACGGGGCCTTGGAATTTACCTTTTTAATCCTGCATTGCACTTCTGGAGATGCAATTGGCCAATACTCGGATGGCCAATTGTTCATAATTCATAAATCATAGGTTGTTTCTGTGTATTTTCTACTTTGTGGCATTTGGTATCTGTTTCATGGTATTTAATTCGTGAAGAATTCTCCTAATTGACCGGTTTAACATTGTCATTCCAGATATCTTAATCATGCAAGTCACTCTTTTCTAATGCAGTACTCAAGAGATGTAAGCCAATCTCACTGCATTATTGATGATGAGAGAAGGGGTGAAGCATCAGTTGAGGTAAAGAAAATTATAGGAATATGATTATTAGTTCCTGTCTAGTGATGTGGAATAACCATTAGGGTTTTGTTAAAAAACCATCCGTTCTATTTCTCTGTAGGAAATAGTTGGCTGCAATATCCTTCCCATTTGTCAGGGTGACAGTTATAGGTTTCACGGTGCTGGCAGGGAAGACATGGATATAATTATAATGACACTTGATCTTTCAACCACCTGTCGATGGACAAAATAGGACAAAATAATTGTAGTCCAAATCTATCTCTCTCTCTATTTATTTTGAGATCCAAAATGCACGCCAATGCCCTTCTGCTCTCTCTCTCTCTCTCTCTCTCGGTCCGGATGTTGTGCACTGGGCGGCCTTTTCTGGTTGAAATCCAAAATACATGCCAATTCCCTTCTGATGTCTTGGTAAAAGATACGGAAAACAAATAAATAGCCTGGACAGCAAACTTGTAAGTTTTATTGAGACTTCATTTCCAGATCGATTTGTTATTTAGTTATTCTAAACATCAACCCCCTGCAGGTACGGATGAAAAATCTCAAGGTTTTTGGTAGTCAGGGTTGGGAGCTGATGCGTGAGGGGGAAGCAGAGAAACAGGTTATAGCTTTATTTTGGATGAAATTGCCGTATGAGTTGGCAGATCGATCTTGATGTTCAATTGTACTCGATGATTCAATTCATATGTGCAGATGCATTATGCTGCACTTGTGTGGATTTCTCGTCCTCTTACCTGCGACGATGATCTGACTCTATCATCTCTCAAAGACACGGTGAACATCAATATTATGTTCTTCCTCTCTCATCCAATGATTTTTTTTATAAATTGGAGATTAGTTAATCCCTATATACTCAAAAGCAATTATTCCTTTACACATGCACTATCATGGCTATTAAATGATAAATGGGTCCTTTTTATTACTCAGCCAATTCAGCAGAGAACGCCATTATGGGTTCTCCATCGTCGAAGTCCATTAGAGCGTGAAAAAGTCATACATTGGTATTTGAAACTAACAAACAGTTTTCTGGTATCATTTTAATGTGGTAAATATTTACAATTCATGACATTTCAGGATGAAAATTGAGAGGATAGCTGGACATTCTCAATATTTCCTATTGCATCTATGCATACAGGTGATCTTTTCAGTAGGATTGTCTTCGCCATTTCTATGCACAACTCTTAAGGCTTCCATACCATCGTTATATTATATAAAATGCTGCTGAAGATATTTAATTGTGAGGAGACTACATAACATATGTACTGAAAGGAAGGAGATTACATTTCATATTTGGATTTCAGATGGCATAGATGTGATTATATTTCCAAGTTATGCTCAATGCTCATGTAAATAAAACTACATGAGAAAAAAAAAATAATGAATTTCCACCTTCCCAAAAAATTTGACTGGCCATTGGTATTAATGCTTGTTTCTCAAACAGGCTGGAACATACATCAAGGAATTTGTTGATGGTGATCTTGGGCGGACTTATCCTAGGTATGAAAAACACTTATTTTACTTTAGTATTTTACATATACCATGTTGTATTTCAGCGTTGATTGCTTCCAGTTATAACCTATTTTCTAAGCACCGTTTGGCTTGGCTTCCATTTCGTTGCCAAATTCAGAGGCGAGTAAGTTTCTTCTCCTCTATCTGGTCAATACTTCATTATTTAAAACTAAATCTTTATATGCCGATTGTATCAGGTTGACCCTTGAAGTAGGTCTCACTGTATTTACCACCTTCAATCTTTTCCAGCATGTCTTCAGGTTTGATTTTGTTCTTCATCCCCTTGAAATTCTTGGGGTGATTATTCAAGACATTTGGCTTTTGATGTGGCCTGATGACACATTTTGCTGCACTTGTGCAGCATATATGCTACTTTGTCCAGATGCCGCATGATGGTTATAATAACGTCAAAATTGGCCTTTGAAGTTATAGCATTTACTCTTTAATCAAGGTGCTATAAGATGTGGTAATTACGTCTTATTTATCTTATAACAATCAACAATAGACGTTGTTGGATCTTAATATCAGTCTCCGTAACTCACACTAAAGTAAAGTGGAATCAATTTCATTTATAGTCTCGTAACATGTTCAAATCAGATCAAGTTTTAAAATCTTTTACAGAAATTTCAAGAATTTTTGGTGTCCAAGATGATATATAATAAGATGCATCTCCTTCACGAAAAAGAAAATACAAACAAATCAAGATATGGTATACTTATAATTGAAACAAACCATGGAGAAGCAAAAAGTACTATTTGAGGAAATAAGTGAAAAAAATCGATATATTTATCTTTTAAAATCTACTTTGTATCATTTTCTATATTTTTTTTTAAAAAAATAATTATAATCAATATAAAGGGGATGGAGTTTTTTTAATTTGGAAAATTTTAAAAAATTATCCATAAAAAACATTAAATAGCATGTGATATATATACTATTATTTTATTATATTATTATCTAAATGTGTATATATATCTATCTATCTATCTACTTATATTAAAGCCTGCTATCCCTCAAGTTGGCCAGTTTATTCCCGGTTACAGGTTACGCCCTCGACGCGTGTCTCTTCGATCACATCACAAACCATGGACAATAGCACGTGGGGTGGGCTTCTCTCTCCACCACAACACACAGCTGCAGGTTACAGTGATGGTTGGCTTCCTTCTTCGCCTCCTCTTCGTTTTCCCCTTGCCTACCTCTGTTTTGGAGCCTTGGTTTTCGGCCTCCCACCTTTGCACCGAACCAAGTCCACCAAAAAAGGTTTGCTAGGTGTGTTCTCTTCAAATTTTGCTTTCCGCCGTAGCCCACAAACCTGCCCTCGTTACTAGAGAACGCCTCTCGGTTGAAATTCCGTCCCCACGAACAATTTCATCTGAAAAATCTCACCTTCTGGTTGAAAATTTGAAGAACCCACTTGGAGTTGTACGCTCTTTTCCCGTTTTTTGTGAATTGAAAGTGCTGATTCTGCTTTCTCTAGATCTCTCCGCTTGTTGCCAGGTACTTTTCCTTTTCTTCTCTCGGTAATCTTTGAATTGTTTTGTAGATAGATAGCTCTTTCGATAGTTGCATGCAAGCGCATTTGCTGTTTCGTGTTCATGATTTGTTGCTGATTAATGTTACTTTTACAGCGGTGGAGTTGGGTTTTGGTGTAATAGCGATGGGTGTTTGATTAGTTGTCTGTGTCTTTCTTGGGTTCAGATGCTTTGGTCGATTAAATTTTGGAGCATTTTATTGAAACCATTTTTTGGAAGCAATTGGTATACAAACATGGGATATGAGATTTCGAGTATTTTATGAAGCCGGTGATTTATTTTCATTCATTCTGATCCGGGTTAGTGGCATTTTCACTGTATTTGAGGCTTTAGATTCAAAATTAGCCTCTCGATTCTCCTGGTTTAGATTTAGTGATTAGATAAACCCTCCCCCCGCCCCCAGGCATTTTTTGCCTTCAAAATTTTGTCATTCTCATTTCTTGCTTCATCGTTCTGTTCAATTGGTTTAGTTCTTTGAATATAATTGAAATTGCCTGTATATTATTTTTATGGACTTTCAGGAGGAATTTGATGTAAAAAACACGTCTCTTTAGAAGAATTATAGAAATGTTGGTTTTGTTTTTGCTCTCTAATATTTCGAGAAATTATTTTATGGGTATTGTGTCAAAGAATGCGATATAAGACTGGTTATATTTTTTGAAAAAGACATCTTCTTGTGTTTTGTTTTGGTTTTTGCGAAAGTCATATCAGGTAACCCTTTGGGTCAATGATGTCGTATGGTAAATTTAGTTACTGGTACACCAATGTTTAGAATTTTAAATTGTTTAGAATTTTAAATCTAAAGTATTGACTGAAAATACAGTACTACTATATATTACTTAAGGGAAATAGTTAAATGTAGATTTAAAGGAATGATTATGTTGGAAGATGGAAATATTCTTCCAAGAGATTGACAGACTGTGTACAGGAAAATGTGATGGATGATTGTTTTTATATTTTGGGTGGGGGGTGGGGGAAATCGAGGCATTTTTAAAGAAGTAACTAAGCATTGCCGTCTCTGTTAATTTTTTGCTTGTGGGTTTAGTCATTGAGTTCATGAAAAACTAAAATTATCTGGTTTCTAGCAACGGGTATTTGTCTGGTGGCAGCCTACATTTTCTGTTTTGTTATCATACTTCATCATGCAACTAAACACCCATGAAATTAATAGCACATCCCACAGATATATGGTAGGCATTAGAATTGCTTTAGTTTACAAGTTCCAGGTTTTGTAATGCTATAATCAGGTGTTGCAGGCTTTGAAGAAAAAAGAAAAATATCATATTATGAGGTTGGTCAGGTGGAATATATGGTGGATGATGGTGATGTCACCGATTCTGTAGATACAATTGATGAGCAGTATTATACAGCTGAAGATGCAAATCTTGATGAGTATGATATGGTTAGTTGATGTTCAAAGCATTTCTTGAGATATTTTCCACCTTTAGTAATATTATGTTATTAAAAATTAAAAATAAAACGTACCCACGTAAGGTAGTGTTTGGAAAACAGATACTCTTATGTTCTTTGCTTCTCTGGTTTGCTCTTTTCTTGCTTTTGTTTGGAGTTTTGATTTCTTCTCTTTGGTTTGCTCTTGTCTTGCTTTTGATTGGAGTTTCTGATCTTTTCTCTCCACCGTGGCAGCGAACACAGGGCAACAAAGAGGGTTTGCTTGGTCTGTTCTCTACTTCTATCTTCTTGCAGTTTCTTCGATCTCAACTCTTCTACGCGGCGTTCCCCCTTATTGGCATTGGAAAGCTTATACTGTGTTAGTTTTCTCCCACTTGTTTTTGTTCTGCTTTTTTAAAATTTTTCTTACATTCTTGGGTTTGTTCTATTCTTGCTCTTGTTTGGGGTTTCCGATTTCTTGAAGTGCTTTGTTTTTGTTGGGTTAGCTTTCTTCTCGTGTTTTTGTTTTACTGATTGATTTACATATTTGCATATGCTCATACTCATGAATTCGGTTTGTATTTCTGTGGATATAAGATATGGGTGATGGATTTAAGGCTAAAACGTGACGGTAGTTCAGGTTGAACTAAACAGCACTTTGGCCTTGGGAGTGTTAACTAATACTAGAAATCTTTCTGTATTGAGCAAACTTTTTCCTTGAGTTGTATGCACTCGGTTTCTCATCAAATGAACCGAACACCATATGTCTCCACATTAGCTTTGCAGGACACATAAAAAACATTGTCAATGAAAAACCAAACTTTATCACATATTGGAACTGTTCAACAATCAGGCACAAACTATTCGGTGTATAATTTAACAATGTCGACTTAAAATACTAATCGTTTGAGTATGGATATAGAAGAACATAAAAAAATACTATGTTCATGATAATTATAGCTTTTAAATTTATATTATTAAATAAAATCTACACAATTTTTGCAAACTGAAGCACCCTATTTGACAAAAAAAGTTCACAACATGCCTATAGTTTTAGGGATGCGTCTCTCTGTAAACACTTTCTACGGCAAAATCATTATTTTATGCTAAATGAGTTTACGTTATATTACAATGCATTGTATCTAATTACAAACACGTTTACTTACAACAATATGGTGTTGTAGGGTTATCCATCGGAACAATACCAAGTAGTACTATTCTGTTTGATCCTCCAATCTCACAGGCTGAAGACTTGCAGTTGTGGTAATTGAGAACCTCACTCTTTACTCTTTCATTCTAAACTCTCTAAACTTATGCTTCTTTCCTACACGTAATTTGTTAATTATAAATTCCTTTTTTCATATTTTTCACTTTGTTAAACACAGTGCCAACTTAAAATACTAATCGTTTGAGTACGGATATAGAAGAACATAAAAAANCCCATACCTAGTATATATGTATGTATAACCTTCACATGTACATTTGATTTGTGAATACTTGCTTACTTGTCTAGGGTTCTACATGGGGTCACAGTTACACGCCGCCATTTCCCACTACACATGAATAATGGCTACAGCTAACCCCTCGCCATCTCCTCTACCACAAAAAGAATTACCAAATCCCAAACGTCCAAAAATGTCATCAACCACCTCCGATGACGAAGATCATTACGAGAATACCACCGCCGGTGAAAATCTTACGAAAACCCAAAGTTCAAGCAGCGAAAAATCGCGATATTTTTCGCTTACTGCGGAGTAGGCTACCAGGGAATGCAGAAGAATCCCAGCGCAAAAACCATTGAAGGCGAGCTCGAGGAAGCCCTGTACCATTCCGGAGCTGTTCCCCAAGCTGACAGGGGTCTGCACAAACGGTACGACTTTGCCAGGTCTGCCAGGACCGATAAGGGCGTTAGTGCAGTTGGTCAAGTAGTGTCTGGGCGATTCTATATCGATCCGCCCGGATTGGTTGACAGATTGAACTCGCACCTGTCCACCCAGATTCGGATTTTTGGTTACAAACGCACCACGCCTTCCTTCAGTGCTAAAAAGTTCTGCGAGGTATGTTTACTTGATCCCTGTGTTTGCGCTCGATCCATCTTGTCATCGCTATAGAGAGAGTGTCCTTGCTAGCTTAGGGTCTGCAAATGAGCTCGTTAAGTGTTTGGAATGTTCGGAGCGAGGGCGGAAGGTAATTGGGTTGATGGGAAACCGGAATTCAGAGTTCAAGTATGTATGTGAAGATGCTGCGGTTGGTTCAAGCAATTCGTCGAACAGTGGATGTGCTTTATCAGAACATAATGTTGCTGCGACTTCTGGAAATGATGATAGTGATTCTGAAACGAAATTCCAAAATGGGGGCATGCTACACGGGGAGACGGAGGAAGGCAAGGTTGACCTCGAGAATGTGAATGCTAATGGCGTTACGATTTTGGATAACAAGAGTGAGTTTTGCTATGGAGAGGAGGTAAAGGAGAGGTTTTAATAGAATACTCAAGAATTACGAGGGAACCGACAACTTCCATAACTTCACTTCAAGAATCAAAGCAGAGGACCCATCCGCCAAAAGATACATTATGTCGTTCACCGCAGATACCACATTAAACATTGATGGAATTGAATTCGTGAAATGCGAGGTTGTGGGGCAGAGTTTCATGCTTCATCAAATACGCAAAATGATCGGTCTTGCAGTTGTGATCATGAGGAACTTAACCCCTGTGTCGTTGTTCGAGACCGTTTTTGAACAGTGAGTGCACGATTCTTTGAAACCCTATACTTGGTTGAACTTTTCTTTGATGAATATTCTTGTGTCGTTAACTTACATTTTTAATGAGTTTAGGAAAGTTAACATAAATGTGCCCATGGCTCCTGAGGTTGGATTGTATCTGGACGAATGCTTCTTCACGTCTTACAATAAGAAATGGAAAGATAGTCACGAAGAGTTGTCATTGAAGGGTTTTTCAGAGGAGGCCGAGGACTTCAAAATGATGTATATTTATCCATATATCGCATTAACAGAGCACAAGGATGGAGCTGTGGCCCTCTGGCTGCATTCTTTGAACTACCGCAACTTTCCTGACTTAGGTGCAGATAATTCTTCAACTTGTGGAGATGGTTTGGGAAATGATAAAGGGCGCAGATTTGGAAAATGTGGAAGTTTTTAGTTAACATGGTTATGTGAGTTAATTTATAGACATTCTTCTCCCATTTCCTACTCTTTTGAATGCCTAGTAATAGTCTGTGGTTGCTATTTGTTATGTTGGTATTACTTAAATTATATGAGGAACCTGCTTTTTGAATAGATTATTGAAATTATCGGCCTCCGTAGATCTCCTATGATGGTGACACACACACACACACACACACACACACACACACACACACACACACACACACACACTCTCCTAGTTTAACCATTTTCACTTGAGCATGCATCCACCTTCCAAATATTTCGCTCGCCTGCGGAGTGCAAACACATATGAACACGAATATTATTTATTGTTAACCTTTTCGGCAGTCCGTTTGGGCATATGCATGTTATCTTCGTCTACTTGTTTGGCCATGCATATCCTGTGCTCCTTTGATGGTTCACTATCTTTACCGCGTAGCATAGCATTAAAAAATCCGGTTTACAATTAATGATTTTTTTTTATATAAAAAATATCCAATTTTTGTATCCTAAGCTCACTTAAAAGTAAATATTATAATATCTATTATTTTCATAAATTTTAATTATAAATTTTGCTTCTATGTTAAGATAATGTAATGATGGTTATTTAGGATAATGGGAAGCGAATGTGAAAAGTTTTTGAGTCATCAATTTACATTATTACATCTTAATTATCGAATATCTTTTATGAGTGGTAAATTATAATATAAATTTGTATATCCATTAAAATTATCAATTGTAGATTCTCTAATGGATTTATGTATTATAAATTATAATATAGTAGAGATATTAAAATATATTGGTTAAATGGATTTTTTTTAAAACCGAAATGAATTTTCGAATTAGTCAAAGTATGGTAGAATAATTTAGTTTAACCGAATTTTTTGTTAACCTTGTACGTGCAAGTGCGAAAACACACTATTATATTTTCGGTTGTAGCTTTTTTCTTTTAAAAGACTTTTCCTTTTTTAATTTTTGGATAAATCAAAATTGAGATCCTTCGATATATGCTAAAATAAAAATTGAAACCCCTTCACTTCGCCCCCTCTACAAGCTCGATGCAAGATATCAGTCATATACCACCGCCGTCCGCTGAAAACATCCCTCTCCAGATGGATGTTGATGGATTTCCTATGGATGACAATAACCCTTCCGCCGGAGATACAGAAACTCCAATAAAGGAAACTGGAAGATTTGAAGATTTGAAGGGCAAGATGTTTTCGAAAGCAATGGAAGAACAAGGTTGCCAATTGTTGCTTCAGAAACTCCAAGAAAGGAAACTGGAAGACATCCAAATGATCTTTTCAGAGGTGAAGGATCACATATGTAAGTTGATGTTTAATCGGTTTGGTAGCGATGTTATTCTAAAGCTTTTCGAGGTGTGCGATGAAGAACAGAAGAACCAGTTGGTTTCTTCGGTCACTGCTGATGCCCGATTGCTAATTCATGTTTGTCTCGACCCTCAAGGGTATGCTATAGAATTCTGGATTATTTTTTCTATTTGGAATTTATTTCATTGGATGAAGGTAACAACTCTGTTTTGTGATTTTTGTTTCTTTGTAGATCCGACACCATGCAGAAATTCATAGAGTTTCCCATGGAACAAGAACAAATCTATCGTATTATGCGCTTCTTCAGTTATTTCGCCGTTCCGCTCGCGAACCACCCGATTGGTTCCCAAGTTCTTGGCCAGTGCTTCAAAATTTTCCCTGTCCCTGCTAAAGAAACACAAGTATTTATTACTGACTTTTATCCTAATTTTTTTGACTTTACGATATCTGGAAAAGCACTCGTGTTTTTTCGCAGCCAATACTGGATACCATAACTGAATTTTGTTTGGAGTTGGCCGTTGACGAGAACGGCTCCAACCTCCTAAAAATCCTCCTATCAGAACACTGGAGCGGCGTACTGTCTATTGTTGGAAAAATACTAACGAACGTTGAAATATTTTCTTTGGCTGGCGATGAATTTGGGTATGTATACGAAGGCCAACACACACGTTTTCTTTTCATTTCTTATATACAAATATTCATAAAAAAATCCAAAATCCGATTTCAGGAGTTCTCTCATTCAGCATCTAATTGGATTGCTGAAACACGAACGGCTACGAGATTTAGTAGATCAAATACAACCGCTTTTAGTTCACCTGTCCTATGACAAATATGGAACCGAAGTTGTCAAGAAATTGATAGGTGCATCTAGAGCAAAATATGCACCTCAAATAATCTCTGTGATGATCAAGGATCCTGATTTGTTGGATGTCATATCAGATCCTTGTTGCTACTCTCTTCTCAAATACGCTAAAAAATACGCCAAGGTACCATAACAATGCTCATCTTTATTTTGCTGTATACCTGGCTCAAATTAGACACTATTTAAGGTGAATACAACATTATACAATCTTGCAGGGAACTGATCGCAAGACTTTGGATGATCTGATTCACCGGTACTCTCAACCGCTGTAGAAGAGCTTTATTGGTACTAGTCCCATCTCAAGATAGATTTCCTCTCGCGGTTAATTGAATTTTTTTCAGAGTTTACAAGTAATCTAATGAAACTTTTGCTCCAAGACACATGAAATCGTGTGCTAAGTTTATCCATTTATGAAGGGTGTATGTTGATTGAGTTGGCTAAAGGTTGTTTGCTAAGTTGCGGGCAAAAATTATGATGTAGTGTTCAGTTGATTAGCAGAGAGGTTTTGACATGTATGTTTTCATTTGTATGTCGGTTGTTGATGCAAATGGTCTTTTGGTTGAATTTTCTAGTTGGATTTTCTTTGTTATGTTGGCCTCGTATTTTAAGCCTTGTTGCTTAAGTTTACCATGTTTATACTCTGCATCCCAAGTTTTAACTTCTGGACCACTATGGTTGAGTTTTGATGTGGGAAATGGCAAGTAGTGGACAATGACTCTTAGTTGGTGTTGCCTAGAACTATAGAGGAGCTGTTTCACTGGAGAAAATCTTTCTTCTTCTTTAGGTGCAGGGTTGTGTTCGAGGCAGTATTCCACTTCTGGACATTCACGAGAAAATAAGGAACTTGATGAGTGGAGGGGTTAATAATGTCCTGACAGTTGGTGCCATTCTATCCCTTCAAAAATTAAATTATGTTTGCCACTTCTGATCACCACTCTACTTCACGATCTTACGGAAATAGGGGGTGTAAAAGTGACGTCGAAACATGCCTTTCCTTTTTGACAAACGAAATATATGCATTTAAACGAGTCATAGTGGTATCAAGATATATGATCTTAAGTTTTTCAGTTTAGTTGTCAGGAGTTGCTCGTATAACGTATTCGACGAGAAAGGAAAAGGGGTTGATTGATACACTCATTCCTATAATGGAAATTTTAGGCACCAAAGATTCATCAAGCAAATAATAATAACAACAACAAAAATAATAATAGATTTAGGACAAATCAAGTGAAATATATACTTTCTACAAGATAATATAATTTAGGAAAAGGGGTTGATTGATACACTCATTCAAAAACTCTTCCACTTTCTTTTGTGTAAGTTGAAGAATTTATGTATTGGAGAGCCGTAAACGGGTGCTCACAATTAAGTATTGGAAATTATGATCATATTGAAAGAAATTTATGAAAATTGGCTACAATGTTTTAAACACTAGTAATTCCAAATTGAATATAGGAATTAAATTTCATTAATCTGAATATTAAACTAATCAATGACTTTGAGAATAATTTTCTTTTTTTCAAGTATAAAATGTTTCCAAAAAAAAAAAAATCCTAACTATTTAGCCAACAAGAAGTGAAATCGAAATTTTGTTTCCCTGATAGATACCAAAATGTCATAAATTTTTTTGAGTGGGTATCATGTGAGACCGTCTCATACAAGTTTTTGCCAATTTTTTTTGTTATGTTGAAAATTTGTTCACGGGTGTCACACGAGATTTCTTCCTCCTTTTCATATTACTGCAAAATTGATAATGAATTAATTCTATTCGGGCTTGGTCAACTATCTTTCTACTTCTTTGGGCTCAACAAAATGGGTATTACACATATTAAAATAAATCTGATGGGTAATAGCCTAAATTAAATATTTGGGCCACTGAGTTTGATATCTAGTTAATCAGCACAATCCAACATTAAAATAATCAAATAAATTAGGCCCAATAATATTAAAGTCCATTAAGAATAAAGCCCACATGATTATCATTAACCCACAAATTAGATAATTTTTTCAGAGGTGAGATTCTAATGATTTTTGTTGGGCATTACCGGCACTTCTAATGATATTTGTTACGTAAGTGACAACCCCCAATGTTAATTGGTTGGAGCACTGCAGTATCATATAGCTACTTAGAGTGGCTAGCCATCTACTCGGAGTTGATGACCACCCAAAATATGGATCACCCGATCGATATTTCACCCGAATATATTGAACCTTATCTTTTCATTTCGGGTAATATCATTTATTGGCTACATCAAAATCTAAAATACAAATAAATAAAATAAAGCAAAACGACACTCAATATTTCAACATTGAGGAGTAAAATGATGCAGATTGACTATTTTCCACGTAACATAATTTAAAAACAATCACTGGTGGATGATACATCTTTATTTGTGTTATATGGTTCAATGAAGTTTACTTGTTGATTCTTCAGGGGACGTTATCCGACGACATAACAACTAATCGGGCTTTTTCACTGTTTATTGTATTAATTATAATAATTTGATAAAATAAAGCAAAAGTGAAACGGTTTATTTTATTAATTTTAATAATTTGATAAAATAAAACAAAAATAAAATTGAAACTAATGTATCATGTCTACTGAACTGGCGTTACATTTTTTTTAGAAAAAAAGAAATGCAAGTGCATTAATCTTTTTTCAAAAAAATAATAATGATGCAAGTGATTTCTTTAATTTCAAATTTGCACGCCTCGACCAGAACATGTGTTAAAAACTGCAAAAATACAGCGTAAATAATTTCGAACGCAGTATTATATTATATGTTTTTCTCTATAAATTGAATATTTCATTTCCTCTCTTCATTCATCGCTCTCATATTTTTCATCGTTAAGTTTTCGTAAATGTTTGAATTTATTTTTTCACTTCCGGCAATTTTTTATTAATTTGAAATCTTTTTGTGTTTTTGTAGGTAAATTTTTATTCCAACTTATATTAAGGCATGTATACTAATATAAATTATTTATGTTAAATATTAAATTTACAAATGAAATTATTATTTATGTTAGA
>NW_027360836.1:174301-223934 GCF_012295235.1 Primulina huaijiensis
GTAGATTATGAATATATTATTTTTAGTTTATTTATTATTTTTAATTTTTTAAAAATTGGTTTATTTATAGTTAATGTTTATATATTATAATTGTTTTGTTAATTGATGTTGTAGTTGTTATTTTTAGACATTACTGTGTTAGATAATAATATATTATTCTTGTTATTAATTATAGGATGTCATTACATGATGGACCTGTTGATGCTACTGTTTTTTATCAGCAACAAACACATATGACATGATCGATTAGGGGGTAAATCATTGAGCTACAATAGCTAGTTCTTAAATCGAGTTTGATGTTTAAACCAAGCGGAAGATACTCGAAATAATCCTTCGTAGAAACCGATTAAACTATGCTTGTTGTTGGATTTCGGTTTTCTCATAACCAAACGCAGCGAAAGTTTTAAAATTTTTATTTTATTTTGATAATCAAAATATATATATTTGAACACTCGTATGATTTTATGATTAAACATTCATAAGGCGTTAAAATTTTATACATTTGGTGAATTAAATTACTTGGCTCCAACTAATCCGGTATAGGCGGATATAGCTCTTGATGAATCCTTACGAACTTTCTTCAAAAACTCCTTCCTTCAATCTTCAAATCAGGTCTACGACTAAAAGATTTGTTCCTCTTCTAATTTGCACTAGAAAAATTAGAAAAAGTTTTTACGTAGGATATCAAAATATCGAGAGGCGGCTCAATCTCTTTTCTAAAGAGGGGGCCGAAATATTTAGGAGAGGGAGAGAAGAGTGTTTTCGAAATTGGTGTCTTGTGGTGGCTAGAGTTATGGCCTCTCAACACCCTTTTATAATTAAGTCATGACCTTAATACACATAATTAATATTAATGGGCTTGATTAATTANTATTAATGAGCTTGATTAATTAATTGGACTAGTCGAACTAGTTTAATTAATTAATCAAAGTTAATTAAGAACTTTAATTATTTAGTATGTTAGACTTGTACTCCTACAAACCAATTAAACATACTTCCTACCAATTTTAATTTAATATTTAACAAACTCAACTTTTGAGTTCAATAAATTAAATCCATTACAAATTCAACATTTGAATTTATTATTTAAATTATAAATTCAACTCCTTGAATTTTATCAACTCCAAAATTTAATATTTAATAATGATAATGAAATTTATCATAAAAATGATTTTGAAATTTCTTTACAAAAATTAATAATAACTAAAAAATCACGTAATAATTAAAATTGTAAAAAAATTAAATAAAACAACAAAATTAGTCTAACATAAATAATACTTTTATGCACGTCCTGAGATTCAGATAAGCATAAAAAACTAACACATATTTTTACTGAGAAATTTCAAAGAACAATTGGAGTATCTGGTTAACTAATGGCAAGAACTAGGTAAAAGAGTAATTAGGTCATAACCTTGACTAATGATGTCAAGATTGCGATGACAGTAGCAGCTTGATGCAAACTTCACATCAAGATTCAAATGTATTATGAACAATAATGGATCGAAAAATGAATCGAGAAGATGCGGAAGATGAGATTGGGGAGGAGAAAGTTGGCCATACCTCAAATCGGTCTCTGAAATCTCTTGAACGCAGAGGGGAAAACTGATGCGCACGAAGAACAAGAGACCTTAGAAAAAACGACAATGTGAAAACATGATTCTGTAAATGGGAAGCTAGAATAACTGTTGCCTTTTAAATTTTATTATTATTATAAATCAGTCACGTGTTTTATGTTAATTGGGGCGAACATTCTTGGAATTCCAAAATGTTACACCATGACACCAGAGGCAGTATATCCCTAGAACCCTCGAACATAACTAAATAGTGAGAGATATCTCTTGTTTCAGCTCATTTACTGGATCCACTCTTCAGCTACCATAACTGATTCAATATTTTTCCCACAAAATATATATAAAACAAAAGATCAATCATCTAGACTCATAATGGAAAAGCACTTTAAGATCACTCAATAGGTGCAAACAGAAATTCAATCGGTATGAAGGAAATAAAAATTCAAACCAAGAGAGAAAACTCAAGCTTGGGATGGGATGAAACTTTAAATACAGAACACAAATGTAATCACTGATAAAGTCGTTCATTTAATCTTCAGAACCACGTCCTAAAACACAAAAAATATAAATATCAAGCATAAGAGAAACACAAAAACAAACAAACAAGGTTTCTGAGCATAAATGAAGCCATATTTCTCTCTCATCATACATGAATCCTAGATTTTTTCTTTTTGGGCCAAACATTCTCTTCATGAAGATCAGGGAACGGGAGAATCTCATGACTGGTTTTCTGCAAGATTGTATGACGTTGAATTAACCTCAAACTTCGAGCTAGCTAGATTGCAAATAAACAAATAAAGATGAGCACTGTCTTTTGTACCTTAGTGCACGTCCAAGCGCGTTCGACAACACGTTTGCCAAAAGGGTCTTGTAGGACTGTGGAGAAATAAGGGCTGCTTGCCATCTCATTGTAAATTTGAGGTGCTAGTTCTTCCTTGGATTCCATAATCAAAGCCAATACTACAATCCGTGCATCTTTGTGCATCGACATGAGGGCAAAACCCCCTCTCAGTTGAGCTACTATATCTCTTTGCACATCCTGCATCCCGATTCTTATTACACCCTCCAGCACAACACACCTGAAACCGGAAAAATGTTGAATTGTGTATGCAAACTTGAGACACACACACACAGAGAGAGTACGTACCCGTATGGATGATGAGACAGCTTATGTACATCTGCTATTAGTTTTGGCAGAATACTCGGTCTGCTTTTCAGTAGAAAGATTTTTGAATCGAGGAGTTCCCTAAGAAGCAGGGATCCATGCAGATTGGTGGCCATTTCGAAAAAAATATCAGCTATGGCATCAAGTATTGGCTGGGAAAAACACAAGAGCTGGTTGTCATAAATATGGTAAAGTAAGAAAACAACGATGAAATTCTGCAACAAATACTTGAGTTTCTTTTGCAGTCTTGTGGAAGATACGGAGGATAACGCCGATAATGCCGGAACCAAACTGGTGGTTTACGAGCTGAGCTACGAGGGGTTGCAAGGCGTATATCACATCAGATTTTTGTTTTGGGGTCCTGAGACACGCGAGAAGAACCAACACCGCCTTATGTCTGCAGAGGACCACGAAAATCCAGAAATCGGCATATTATAATTAGCTGAAAGTTAACATACATACATACCCGTTAGAGTTGAGGCAGACAAGCATGAGTAAATGGGCATCAGCAGTGAGTGAAGAAACCAACTGGTTCATCTGTTGTTCGTCGCAGACTCCACAGAGATCCAGAATTACAGAGGCGCCAAACCGATTGAACATCAACGGACATATCTGATCTTTCAACTCTGAAAAGATCAATTGAATGTCTTCCAGTTTCCTATGTCGGAGTATGAGACGCAAGTAACTGTGATCAATTCGATCCATTGCTTTCCAAAACAACTCGCCCTTCCAATCGTCTAAAGAATATGGCACCGGCGGCAGAGGAGGGATTGGCCTGTTTACGGCGGGATCAGGCGCTGAAGTGTCGCACTCATACATGGGAAATTTAAGATTTTCAGCGGACGCCGATGGCTTTCTTTCTTGGGGAAGAGAACAAACTGAGGATTGTGTAAAGAGATCAGTCGCCTAGGGTTTCAGTTTAATTTTGCCTTTTTTTTACTGTATATTTTATAAAAAAAACTTATACATTGAGTTTTAAGATCCCTAATTTTTTATATCACATTCGGTTTTAATAATTATTATTATATTTATTAATAAAGTATTAAAATTTTAATGCAAGTCACATGTAACTTAGCAAATAGAGTCTTTATTTTCTAAATATTAAGTTGTAGGTTCAACTTGAGCTTTTTTTCCTTTCTTTTTTCTATTTATTTTTTAATTAATATATCAAAATTACAATGTAGTTCTTCATTATTTCTTATAACTAGCGGCCGAGGCACATGCGCTGCGCTGCGTGTGTTAAATAATTGCATGAATATCGAAATAACATTTTTTTAGTCCAACTCTAGCACCAGTAGAAAGGAATTTGACATTTTAAACACTATTTCTTTGTTGCGACACCTGAAAATGGTACCATATGCAGGAATAATCCCAGAAGAACTATTATTTGCATCAGCATACTCCATCAAATAACCTATAAATTATCCCAATAAAACATGAAAAATTACAATATTAATAAATTATAAGAAAATAGGTGTGGATAAATAATAGTTCAACTTTTTTTTTTGAATGAAAAAAATATAGTTCAACTTCTCATACATATTATCATCATAATGTGATGTTATCTATAAAATTGGCATTCTAGTGATTTCAATTATCCCATAAAACATAACAAAATATATAAAATTGACATTCTAGATATTCGAATCCTCCCATCAGTATTCACAAAACTAAAAATAAATGTTAATGTGCACACACAAATTCCTCAAAATATAATACGTGTTAATATAATGTGTTTCGCTTGTAGATGAGCTTATTATGACAAAAACAAATAAGAAGACATATGATATAAACTACTAATATCATCAAGACTAGCATAGTAAAATTTTAAATGGAAGGCAAATCATTGAAGTAAAAGATTAAATGAAAGGCCAATCATGGACAAACCAAGAGAAATAAAAAAAAAAACATGTATGGATTTGAACCATCATATTGAGAAATATATAAATCCGACTCTCACTTGTAGAGCAAAATGACATGAAAAAGTATCTTAACTATTTGTATAGAATTTATTTTTAAAATTTTTGTAATAAAGAGAGTTGGCTTAACTACACTTTTATCGTTCTATTTTAGATATCAACATGTATTTGAAAATAACGTTTCTTGCTTACACACCAGATCGACGGTCTAAATTCCCATCCTTTGGCAAAATTTTGGTAGAAGTTTGTGAGACTCCTCTTGAAAGTGCTACATATAGCTGATCGTGGTTGAACACATGGTTACGAAAAAAAATGCCAATATTTTGCATCGTTTGACATTGTGCTTTGTTTATTGTCAAAGAAAAACTAAGTCTTATTAGAAACTATCGACATGTTAATTCAAATGACAATCCAGAATTATCTTGTACCCTTACGAGGACCTGTTATGGTTTCTGCATCTATAAAATTTCTAACAAGACCGCGACATATTAATCTTGTTCTGTTGCATTGATCAAGTTCGGGCTCGACATTTCTCAAGAGCATGATAGTACTGCCTACTTTCAATACAATTCTATGTGGCGGCAAACCACTTGGACTAAGAGAATTCAAACATTCTTCTTGGAAAAAATGTGATCGTCTTCTTCTACACTATCCCAAGACATATACTCCTTTTCTTTTCCAAGAAACTTGAGAATGATAATTTGATTAATATTGTCAACATTAACATTTTTTAGTGTGATGATGGCTCGACCGGCCATATAGTTTGCATCTTTAACATGATCTATCATATTAGGAAAAACAGAATCAGTCCACTGATTAATTGATTGTTCACCTTCCCATGGTATAATAATCGACTCTGGTAATTTTATAAAACCATCATTGAAAGCTTGTTGCAATCCATCACATATGCGCAATAGAAATTGTGAAATTTCAATATCTTGAGCAAATCTCATATTTTGTTCAAGGTGTATTATCTTTAGACAACGCAAAATGTTGACCTTGAATGCTTGCGGCTATTTGTTATGCCTTAGACCCTCGTTTAACAACTGGTAACACTTGTCAAAAATCACCACCAAAAACCATTGTCTTTTATCCAAATGCCAATTAATTTTCCATAATATCTTGGAAACTCTTATTGACATATTCAAAAGCATAATGATTTGCCATTGGAGCCTCGCCCCAAACTATAGCTGATGCATGCCTTATTAGATCTGCAAGTTCTGTCTGCTTTTTTATTTTGCAGAGTGTCTATGCGGTTGGTCTAATTGGAATTTGAAAGCGTGAATGTGCAGTTCTTCCACCTGCCAACAATGTCACAGCTATTCCAGATGTTGCTACCACAATTATAATTTGATCCATTTTTCTTAATTGTGCCAACATTGAGCGATATAAAAAAATTTTCCCAGTACCACCAAGACCATCAATGAAGAAAAATTTTGATTGGTTATACATAATACTTTCTATGATGGTATCAAATGCAATCCTCTGTTGAGTATTCAAACGTTCAATAGATCTCAAATCATCATCAGAAATCTGAATAAAAAGCCCATCCTTAATTATTCTTGGTAGCGGCATGTTATATAAATACTCAGCATTTATTGATGCAAATCGAAATTATCAATTTTCTTTTTTCACTCATGTAGCAACTTTCGTTTCTCTAGAAATAACTTATTGATGACTAAGTTACTTGATGAAATTGCTCTACCATAATCTTCATACATGTAAGGATGGAACTGATCCCACAGTTTTCGAATTTTTGTTGGTTGACAAGAAACAATATGGATACAAATAACCTTCTCAGTGAATATGACATTCTAAATGAGCATGTTTCTTTCAAACATTGTTGAACATAATCATCATGTTGGAGAAGTCCCCTCACTTGCGCAGCCTCCTTAAATGTTGAATAAGTAACCATATTCACAGTCATTAGATTTTCAAAAGATGTTGGCCACCTAACATGACTTAGAAGTATATGAAGATAAAATCTCTCACCTTCAGATGACAACACAACATATACTCTTCTAACCATTTTATTGTTGCTTCTTCGACGAATATGTTTTTTTTAGATTTTATCCACGTGTAATATTGTGAAAATTCTCTATATTGGTACTTTCCAGTTAAGTCATTATCACAATTTCTTTTGAAAATTTATGTAAGCATGGTCTTCAAATTGCCATCATTTGCAAATAGATCACTTACGTGTTGTTAGGGGTAAAAAAAATCAAATGTTGGTTTGGTGTATGTACTTGTGATAGGATCGGTTAATGAAGTTGAAGTGTTTAAAAGAGGGGTTGAATAAACACTTTGGCTTTTTTGCAATCCTTTGAGTATGAATCAGTTCTTTGATTAAATTGATCGTAAAATCTTGTTTGTCGATATAAATAAATCAACTTATAATAGTGCAGAATTAGATTGAAATATAGATTGAATAATGAGAGTTGAGATAATGTAAAAACTGAAAGAATAACTAAAAGGAACACATGATTTTTATGAATGTTCGGAGTCTTCAAATGCTCCTACGTCACCCCTTCTATCACGAGGATATGTTTTTCACTAAAAAAAACTTTGATATAGTACAATAGATTGTACTAACCACTTCAGTTAGTCTTACACACTGTCAAACTGAAACTTTTAGCTTGTAAACGCTTCACAGTAAATAACTGAATCGCTCTAACAGGTGGCCTGAATGCTACGAATAAATACAATTAATTTGAGAGCTTGAGTGTGCGATTTGTGAACCAAGAAATGCTTAAAAAATGTATCACAACTGATTGTTGAATGTAGATTGTTCGTTCAGTATGTTTCACCCACCTTCTTCAACTGAATCGATCAGCTATATATAGTTTTTGATTTCAACGGTCACATTGAATGTATTAAATTGCTAATATCCGTTGAATCTCGTTTAGTTCAAGTGTATGACTTTATCTGATAGTAGTACGAGGTATTCAAACTGTTCTGCTATGTTTCATCTGTTCTGCTTTGGTACGGACTGTCAGTTTTTCGGCCGATACTTCAACTGATGACGTGGCTAACTGATTAGGAGTCAACTAATCATCAGATTAGTTCAGCTGGACATTATCAGTTCAAACTGATGTCATTTCAGTTTGGTTCTTCAGTTCTCTTGTGGATTTTATTATCAAACTCTGAAACTTATAATATTCCAACAATTTCCCCTTTTGTCTATGTTTGACAAAACTTAGGTCTTGGTGAGATGAACTGATTATTCCGATCGACTGAATTAACAAAATTGATTGTAAATAAAATAATGTACAGATTCGTACATAATCAGAAAGGATTTTTCATTGAATTTGAAATAGGTAAGTAAAGATTTGTACATACATTTCAAAATAAAAAAAAATTGATGTATGTCCAATAGACTAACAATTGACTTCTGACACTTGATTGGATGTAAACGATCCATTTTTGAGCTTCGGTTTAACATTTATGCCGTGGGTTTATGGTTTATATAAATTTTCCCCCTGAATTCGAATTTGTAGGGTAGCGGAAGCTGGAAGCAAAGATCAAATTTGGCTGCCTTTAAGGGTTATAATGAAATCCAAAATAAAATGGGCGGCCCTGGGTGGACTAGTATTATCATTTATGTCCTTGTTGGAGCACTTATTTCTTGCCAAGTCCAGCGCCAGTATGTTGCAGTATAGCTCCATTGCGGCCTTTACCGGGGATTTGAATTACCCCGAAAAACCTGGAAGAAAGGTAAATTTGTGAATTGGCTTGATTTACCAATTCAGATTAAAAAATTTGTGTGACACGTCGTGTGGATAATTTTGTTGGATGCTTATCAAGGGTGCTGGATATAGGAAGCTGTGGGGTAAGGTGAAAGCTCTGGAGGCCTTGCAGCCTTGTGCAAATACGAGAAGTATGCCATATCCTGGTAATTTCCCATACATGTTTCTATTGGGAATTGCCACTTCTCTTACAGTATTGCAGAGCCTGCTATCCAATATGTCACCACTAACGGACAACCATTTTCTCTCTGCGTCTGTTTCTCAATGTAATCAATTTTTTCCCATTTTGATAATTTGTTTCTTTTTCAAATTCTTTGGGCTTGAAATCACTGTTTTTGGATATAATGTTGCACACGATGACTGTTCATCCGAAGGTGCATTGTTTACATCTACTGATGTGAGCTCATAATGAAAATTTATTACCTTTTAAAAGAAGGAAAGTACCTGGGGGATTTGTTTCACTTTGTTGATTTAATGTGACTCCTCTAAAACTTGCCTTAATCCCACCCTAATCTGACACTTAGTGGAAACTGATTTCTTCCCTGTTTCAGTTCCACATGAGCAGAACAATGGTTTCATATATGCTAAAGTTCACGGTGATTTTGAGAAGATTAAAGCCTCAGTAATCTCCACATTCTCTTCTAAAAAAAATATTTATCTCTTTTTCAATGTGAAGTTCCTAATGGGCTGGTAATTTGCTAGATCTGTGATCTGGTCGCAATTTCCAGGCTTTTAAATGCTACTCTTGTCATCCCGGAGATTCAAGGACGTACTCAATCAAAAGGAATCAGGTTTTTACTAAGTTTGAAAAGAAGGTGGATGAATGAAAACACTACATTGTGCTTATATGAATTCTAAGTGGCATTAAATATATTGGTGGCAGTTCCAAGTTCAAGAGTTTTTCATATCTATACAATGAGGAACAATTCATATCAGTCCTAGCAAATGATGTGATTATTGCAAGAAACCTACCTCATGACTTGATGGAGACCAGGAAGCGCAAGCAGTATCCAGTTTTTAAACCCAAAAGGTTGTCTTCTCCCAATTATTATCTCCAGGATGTTTTACCAAAATTAAACAGTGCTAAGGTCATTGGATTGATAATTACTGATGGAGGATGCCTACAGGTACACATCCTCTCTAGTTATCTTCATCTATAGATGTATATGGTTTTAGAGACCTTGATCAAGTTCTATAGATACTGATATACAGATTGGTAAGACTTTAAAGTTCTTCCAATGAACGTTGGCTATGGGACTTAAGATTTTAGCTACTCGCTAAATCTGAGCAAATAAAAAGACTAAAGAGTGTAACAACAAAATTTATTCGATGTACAGTTATGGAAAACTGATGCTATCTTTAGTACCCTAGATAAAGGGTCAGTTTGATGTAACCAGAACCAGTATGTTATCTAGTTTGGGTCATTATGTTGAGAGCAGCATTTCATAGAGGCGATAATGGTGGTTTCCTGTTCTTTGATGCTTCATTATGACCTTGCCTTCTCTCTGATTACAATAGGAATTTTCTCTCTCTCTCTGTTTCTTCCTAGTCAATCCTTCCCTCAAGCTTGGTTGAGTATCAAAGGCTAAGATGTCGAGTTGCATATCATGCACTTCATTTCCGTGAAGAAATTGTTGAAGTTGGGAACCAGATTGTGCAGAGGTGAGTTGCGTGACTGCTTTCCATGGTTTTTTTCCTCACTTTGTGATCACGATTTATGGTGGCAAAGGTCTGTTTTTATTAAATTAAGTTTTATAGTTACGAGAAACTAAGGGAATCTGTTTCAATTTGTTTTATTTAATGAACTACAATGCGCAGAATGTTGGTACACACATTACAAAACTGTTGATATACTGTATATGGATGTATTCTACTAATAGTGAATGGAGGGTTAGAACTTCGATAAATTTATGAGTTATAACAAATTACGCAGAACGCAGCAAACTGGATAATTCCGTGTTTGGCGCTTAACAAAATTTTGGAAACTTACTCTTCATTGTTTTACTTGTAACCTTCACAAAAGGCAGTAAGACCACAATTAATCTCTCATGAAAATAGCAGGAGCCGACATGTGGAGGCTCATTGATGCTGTGAGAAAAGAACTTTAATTAGAAAATGTCAATTTGGCTCATTGATGCTGTGAGAAAAGAACTATTATTTTTTTTGCAAATGAAACAGTTTTACTTGATCTGGTGATTCATGTTGTAATAATGGGAGTCATCTATTGTATTGTCTTACACTTCCCGTCTGCTAGGCATGCCTCTAGATCTCCTTTTAATGCTATTTGTAATTACTTAGTCATAGGAGTGAATGGTACTATTCGAGTCTATTTTGTAACTTTGCCCTAATCACCTATGCTAAATTTTTATATAGGACGTACACACAGAACTCACACAATTCCGGCGAAAACAGATGATCAAACAAGGCTTAATAAAAGAAGAAAGTGTGGATTCACGCAGCCTAAAAGCAAATGGTTCATGCCCATTAATGCCTGAAGAGGTACCAGCGTTCAAAGTGCGAATCATTTATTTTTGAAATTATTTCCTTTTCTGGTTCAGAGTAAAAGTGGTAATACCTGAACTATTTGGAAACTTAAGATTGATGATTTTGCAGGTGATCTCCAGAATAATAGGACTCAATTCGAGTCGACCAAATATTTATTGACCTATACCTATTCTGTGTTCGCTATGATTTTAATGTATAAGAAGAAAAACGTTTGTTTTGCATCATTTGCAACCTTTTGAATTAACACTTATTAAATTATTAATAAAATATCGTTTCTTATATAGAAAAAAAATTTGCAACCTTTGGGGTGTGCACTTTTTCTTACTCCCTTCAAGTTTCTTCTAGGAACTGCTGTTAGTTACCTTCATCTTTAGTTTTTATGCGTGTGTAGTTAATCATGGACTCTTGTCATCTTGTTACTCTATTCTGCAATATAAAATTTTAGTCTGGAGTTGGGGTATGACGGCCTTTTAGGGTCGTAATTCCTAATACTTATGGTGACTTTTGTTCTTTCTAGTCCCACCAGTTTCTAGTCAGTTTGGTCTCGATCAAATTTGATACCTTTGCTTTTTGTGTTTTATCGTACCAAAAATACGTGGTTATTAAATTTGAGGTGAAAGCTTGGGTTTTGTTTATGATAATGTAGGTTGGACTTATCCTTCGAGCTTTGGGTTACCCTCCGAGAACTAGAATATATTTGGCAGGTTCTGAAACGTTTGGTGGTCAAAGAGTTCTGATTCCTTTGCGTGCCCTGTACACCGACTTAGTGGATCGTACTTCTTTGTGCAGTAAACAAGAATTGGCCAAAATCATTGGCCCAGAAACCCCAGTTCCTCTGGATTCTTTTGAATTTCCTCCAGCACAGAGTGCAAAACAATTAAAAGAATGGGACAATGCTGGCCCTCGTCCTAGGCCTCTTCCTCCGCCTCCTGACCGATCTATTTATCGACACGAAAAAGAAGGCTGGTATGGTTGGATTGCTGAGAAGGATTCTGAGCCTGAGCCTGAGCCTGAGCCTGAGCCTGAATCAAACGATTTAAGAAACCAAGCACATCGTTTGCTGTGGGATGCTGTTGATTATATTGTTTCCGTGGAAGCTGATGCATTCTTTCCCGGTTTTGACAATGATGGCAGTGGATGGCCAGATTTTTCTGGCTTGATGATGGGACACCGCCTGTATAAGATGGCTTCAAGTAGAACGTACAGACCCGACAGGTAAACCATAAAGTTGTCAAGAGGCTATACTTGCAGTCTTGCACACTAATAGTTTACACAATTTTTTCTTTCCCCTCTCTAATTTCGTTTTCCGTATTTCTGTTTATTTGCCCAGGAAGTATCTCACTGAACTGATCAATAGTACTCGAGATAATCTTTACCATCCCCGATTCAATTGGACACTCTCCATCAGAGAACACCTAAACAAAAGCACAGCAGAAGATGGCATCATGCGGGAGTTTCTTCTATCAAGTCCAACGTCTTTCCTTTCTCACCCCATCCCTGAATGCTCATGTGCAACTCTCAAGAATACTGAGATTGTTCATTCAAGAAAGGGCAGTAATCTCCAAATTCTGTATCAGGGGCAGGACGAGTGCCCCAAAGGATTGGATCAAGGTCTAAACAGCATTGAATCACAAGATGACAGTGCTGATAAGTCTGAAACGCCAGAAGATGACATGGATTTAGGACCTCTGGAATCCGATCAAAATAGCCAACCCTTCACTGTCCTCACATCGGAGCAGGACGAGGAAATGGATCCTGACGATTAGGATTGTGTATAGATACATACACCTGATACATTGCCATGGATTTCCAGCACAAGCTTGCCAGATGAATACTTTTTCTCGGGATTTTTAGCTCATGAGGGCAGCAGCATGCATATATTTTGTACAGGCGCATTGCAATTTTTGTAGGGTCTGTTATTGGTATCTCAGCGTATAGAAAGATAAATATTTCTTGTTTCCCCTTTTTTCCACAGAAAATTCAAGCTGTATCAAAATTTCCCAATTTTTTTAGCTGTTCTAACGAGTTGAGCATGGAATGCAGATGTATTCATTTCGATGATTCTTTAATTTTAATTTAGTTTCAGAACTCGGTGTTACCCGAACCTGTGGATTAAGAACATCGCGTCGGCCGTTACCTCATTTCATATTTTATTTTACGAAGTTTAAATTGTCATCCGATTATTTCTCGAATAATGAGAGTGCGTGCTCGGTCTGGAACACAAAGATGTTGGAGAATACATCCACAAATCTTGATAGGCTTTATTTGAGAATCAAATTGCATGTTGTTATGAACTATTCAAAGAAGATGCAGTTGTACGAGAAACTTGTTACTTGTTGATTGTGTCGCAACTAGGTATATGCCTAATATATCTATAGTATTCGTTTAAGTAAATACGATTTTGATTTGCCAATAAAATACAAGGATAATCTCAACCTACCTTCACTGTAAATCGAGTTTTTAAAATCTTATATCCAGAATTGAAAGAAATACTTAGGAAAAAATGTTTTAAAATATCTGACAATCTAAATTTTTGATGCTATTGTTGAACTCACGAAAACTAAAACCAATTTGTATTATACTCACATTAGGATTCAGATAATAACAACACAACAAACAAGCATAAAAATCAAATGTATATGACATCGTACTCAAATATTAGGATTTCAAGAATTTAACAATAATAATTAGAATGTTTCTGCCGTTATTGCTAAGATTGCTTGGAGCATTTGGTTGGCAAGAAACCAAATGATTTTTGAAGGTCATTTTGTTCAAACTGCAGATGTGGTGACTCCTGCAAGTAATCTTTGATTACAGTTCTTGGCTTGCCATGCCAGGTTTGTAACTCCTCCTCCAGTGATTTGCTGGTGTGCTCCACCACCGGGTTTGGTTAAAATCAACGTCGATGCAGCGATCATTGGAGGCTCAAACTTCTATGGAATGAGAGTGATCGCCCATGATGAAATAGGTATGATTTTGTTCGCTCAAGTGCAGTGTCTTTAAGGTCTATATTCAAGTTTTGTGGCCGAGTTAATGACTGTTAGAGCAGGTTTCGTTCTCGCAGATTTGCAACAGTGACAGATAATTATTGTCGAGATACATACGATTAATATTGTTCATTCTATTAATCAATCTTAATCTTAGACTCCAAGAAAATCTATAATAATTTTTATTCGATAAATTTTTTTGCTACATCCACATCTTTCAGTAAGACATTACAGAAAATCTGCAAACAAAACATCACGTATTCCATCACGTATTCTTGCTTCTTTTAGATTGTGGAAAGGAAAATGTATAAATTAATAAAAAAAATTGTCCTTTGTTTCTTAGACCTTTGTAAAGTGTGATTTGGTGGTTTAATAATATAATGCCTTGTTTTATTCAAAAAAATAAATTGAATTTAAACAAAAATAATGTCCTCCCAATTCAAATGCAAACGTTATATATATATATATTGAAATACAACGAAAGTAACGAGGAAATCGAAGTTATAAGTAATTTTTGTGTAAAATATGAATTCCAATATATATATATATATAAAAGAAATATAAATATCCATATCAGTCCTCCAACTGTTCCTCGTACCAATAATAGGTACAACCGTTCTTGGGAAGCGCAAAAATAAAGCAAAATTCCCTTTTTTCCCTTCACTTCCCTCAAGGATCAGCTCCACTCTAGGGTTCTTCCAAATTCCCAATCGTGAAACGAAATTCTTTAGTTCACTGATAGAGATACCCGTTATAGCCTCCGCATACAACATACAAAACCTAATTTCCATGGTGGAAGGCGGTAGGGCCGGATCCGAATCGGGTTCCAGGTCCAAACCCGCATCCTCATTCGAATCCGCCGGAGGCCGCCTCCGTTTCCGGGTGGAATTGAGGCCGGGTGAAACCACGATAGTTTCGTGGAAAAAACTCCTTAAAGAGGCTACTTCCAATCAGCCCAATGGGACCGACCTGTCAATCGTGGGCCCGTCTTCGGAGGCCCAGCAGCCCACTTCACAGGCACCATTGCCGCCGTCTTCAGAGGCTTCTTCTTCGAAGCGTACGGTCGCTGAGAATGAAGCCAAAGATTCGCAAGCGCAGGCTGGCTCCAACCGTTTGAACAATGTGATAGAGAGAATTGAGCGCATGTATGCGGTATGTTGTAGTTCGGTTATATTAATGCTGATTAATTTCATTGAATCCTCTTTAGTGCTAGTTGTCGCGTCGGCTTGTGTTTTATTTTATGTTACTTTGTGTTTTGGATTTAAATTGAATTTTTTTAATGTTAATCTCGCAGAATTAGATCGTTTCTTAAGTTTTATTATGAATTTTTGGGTTAAACATTTGAATTGGTTCCCCAGAATGTCAGGCTTATGGATAGCGTTGCATTTGAATAGGCTCCCCATATTTCTTCCTATGGTTGTTACTTACTAAATTTAAATATTTTATCATTAATTGTCATCTCTCTTGTAAATGTGGTGATTTTTGATTCTACGTGCTTTCTCTTTGTGGAATTTAAAGGGTAATGGAAGTAGCGACGAGGAGGATGTTGTCCTAGATGATGTGCCTGATGACGATGAGTATGATACAGATGACTCGTTCATAGATGATGCCGAGTTGGTGGGTGCTACTTTTTATTCTTCTATGTTTTCTAAACCTGCAGTGTTTGTTAGCCGTCTTGATTTGCAGCTTTTGAATGGTTAGATAATAAATGAGTATTACTTCTATGCAGGACGACTATTTCCAGGTCGATAACTCCGCGATAAAACATGATGGATTTTTTGTTAATCGTGGGAAGCTGGAGCGCATGTGAGTTATTTTGGATGTTCTTTTATTAATATTAAACAATATTTAAGATGCAGCGTTCTACTCATTTCCGAATGTGAAACACACATATGGGAAGATTTATGCAATGTGTTTCCTATAACCAAATATTCATGTTAACATTGTTCTTGTTAAGACATCATGAGAAGTTACCCCCTTTTTTGGACTTCTTGGAATTTGGGTTTGAAACTAAGGAAGTATTATGTTGAATAAGCCATTGCATTCAATTCACTCCAATTTAACCTATTTGCAATTTTCCTTTGTGAGTTTTTCTGTGCTGGGGCAATACATTGTTAATTGTTATCTATTTTTCCGATCAATTGCTCGCAAGGTACTGGTGGCACGCTAATATATCTTTATTTTCAATTTCAGAGAACCTTCTATATCAGCAACCCAGCAGCCAAAAAAGAGAAGACGCAAAGATTTAGATAAAGGTCAAGGTGGACTTGATGATGGACATAATCCAAGTAAGCATGTGAAGTTAGGGGACAAAGGTAGAAAAGCGTCGTCAATTGAAAAAAAATTAGATAGTCAGTCAAATAGAGTGGATGTACCAAATGCACAAGGTAAATAATATATGATTTCTGGTTTCTCCAGAAAATGTTCCTGAGGTCTCATTGAAGGGCTAAATTGCAGGTTCCAAAAATACTTTGGATCCTTCAGGAACGTCAAATGGTGATCCCATGGGTCCAGACAAGGATGCTGACCAGCAGAGAACTGGAGTTCTCCCATTAAAGAGTTATAATAACAAACAGAAAGAGGGTAGTGAACTTCAAGACACCGCAATTCAGAGGTCAATCGATAAAAGTTCATGTGAGAACAAATCTCAATCCGGAAAACCATTAACTAATGCTGATGAGTCAGATCAGTCTATGCAACAAAAAGAGAAAGCCGCACTTGCTGAAAGATTTGACCTGAATGTTCCTGCAAGCAAGGATTCCTTGCAACCCTATGTGAGCATGTTTACATTTTCGACAGTTGGTTATCCTTGAAATGTATCATGTAATTTCCAACATAGTTGAGCCCTAACCAGTTGTCTGAAATATTTTACGACCATAATGCTTTTAGGATTCATCCATGACCTTGTAGTTTTGTCTTACTTTTTCTTCCAATTTTTGTCATATGGATAAGATTTAGAGTTTGAGATAGCATTTGAAATGCTTGTAGATAAAATCTTGTGGCTTTGTAGAGTTAAGTAAATTACCATTCTATATTGAAAATGGGGGATTCCATACGAATCTGCCATAGTACTAATATTTAAAGGGTTGGCGCTGTTAATTGACCCATTTTTTACAAGTGCCACGGTATTGTAACTGATGTTAAAATTTGCTTTAAATTTCTGATTTTCCATTGTGCACCTCATCTCAGTGCTTGACTGCTTGTACTCTTAGTTCGAGCTGGCAAAAATATTTAATTCTTTGTTTCAAGTTTATCCTAATCTCTGATGGTTCCATCTTTTCTCCCTCTTTTTTACAATTAACATGTCTATTAATTCTTTTTGTTATTAATGATCCTTTTATACTGTGTACAGAAGGCCCCCCTCATGCAGAGAAAGGAAGGCTCTTCTGTTAGACCAAAGAGTACAATGCTTGACAAGGCAATTAAAGAGTTAGAGAAGATAGTTGCAGAATGTATATGACTAATAAAGTTTACACTCTACTTTATGGTTTCTCTTCCTTATCATACAGCTTGTGCTCTAAACATGCACCTTATTCTGTTCTCATTGATGAAACAACAGCTAGACCACCATCTAGAGAAGTTCAAGATCCTGATAATTCATCACAAACTATCAAAAGGAGACTGCCGCCGGAAATAAAGCAAAAGCTGGCTAAAGTTGCTCGATTGACGGTATTTAGAGAGCAATTAAAGAATTTAATTTCATCTTTGTTTTATTAGTTATTTAGTCATATTTGGTCCTATAATTATGTTTTTTCTTTAATCTTTGCTCAGGATAAATTTAAATTTTGTATTTTGTATCTGGGCTACAGCAGGTCAACTATGGAAAAATACCAAAGGATGTGATTAATAGACTGATGAGCATTGTCGGCCACTTGATGCAACTTCGGACACTAAAAGTATTTTTCTATTTTGGATTGAGAAATCACCTGTAATATTACATTTTTTACCTGTGTTTTCTTTTTTCTGCTATAACTCACTCCATTTGTCTCCTGGTTTCTCGCTAGCTTTTATGCAAAAGCCATCAGAGCAAAATCCACGCTGATTTTGTGATGTTTTTGAAATTTTGAGTGTAAAAAGTGTATTTACCGAGTATCTTAAAATAATGTGACCCCATTGAAAATCTCACTAGAAAGTATCAACCCAACCCATAACTTTACATTAATGAGTGACAATTATCATTTTTTGTTGGCAAAACTCCCTAAAAACTAATTTATTGCATTTGATTTTATTAGCTCGATTCATGCCTCAGACAAATGAATGATTTTTATCATTTTTTAAATGCATATCAATCGATGGAAACGTCCAGAGTAGTGAGCAGCTATTGTCAAATTTGATTGACTACTCGAGGAAATGAATGCGGTTCTATAATAGCTTCATGAGTTATTCTGAAAGTTTGATTTAGTATGGCAGATTCGTATGGAACCTTATGTTTTGCTTTCATTTAAAAGGTTGACAATCTTTTTAGTCTCGGCATTTGGTTATTTATGCAACGTGTTTGTATGATGTGAACATAACATGTCGCTAATAGCTGATCGAGAAATTGTGTCTTTATGGTAGAGAAATCTTAAAGTTATGGCTAATATGGGATTGTCAGTGAAGCAAGAGAAGGATGATCAATTGCAGAAGATAAAACAAGAAGTTGCAGATATGGTTAAGCTGCGGATTATGCATATGAAATCTAAAGTATGTTTTTACTATGTTGCGATCAAATTGGTGTTGAACTTTTCAGACTGATCATCATACCACTGATTTTTTATCTTTCAAAATGACTTCTTTTGGGGATGCATTGCATATTTTTCTTACCTTCCAAGCATCAGTGAGGCTTGTGCTGAAATTTGTGGGTGGATGTTTTTAGTTCTAAACTTGGTATTTGACTTATATTACAGGTTGAGCAACAAAATGCATCTTTAGATGATTTTCAGGAAACTGGTCGGGGAGATAGAGAAACTTTGAAACGGAAATACAGCATGGACAATGCATTGGAAAATAAGATTTGTGACCTCTATGACCTTTATGCTGAGGTAATGCATCTGATTTCCCTTGTTCCACACTTCCGCTGAAGTGTGTTTTCCCTATCCAATGGAGTTTTGAGTGGGGTGACTAGTTTTCCATTTTTTCCTCATTTCAGAGACTGGAAGAAGAATCAGGTACACCAGTCAGAAGGCTGTATGAAGAGGTAACAGGACGTTATTGATCTAGCTGTTTCATTATATCAGCTTAGTTTTAACTAGTCAAACATTTATGCTGAAGACCTTATGTTGGAACAATATTTTTATGTGATGCGGGAAACAATCTCCATTAATGTACCCCAGATGATTGTAGATCTGTTCTCTGCAATTTCATATTTGTTCCTTTGGTGTACTAGTTTCTTACATGTGAGAATTAGAGTGTGAGTGTGCTTGGTTCGCATATGAGGATGCCAACATGACCTGGAAGTTCTACCCATTCTCTCGATTTTTTTCTCCGTTCCGGAGGGAGAGAGACGAGAGTATTGATTGATACTGATATTTCCTTTTCATTGAATTCATTCTTTTTCTTCTCACACTATTTTATTTGAAATATGTAGTAGAGGATCTACTTTTAGATGACAGTCCTTGCGTGAGGTAGATAGTTTATGCATTATATGATAAAAATTTGCTTTGTTTTATGCTCGTGAGAGCTCTTGGATAGAGTTGACATGGATAACTTCCACTCTCTTATCATTTTTTCTTTGAGTTACTTTTGGGTCCTGTAAGTGATCCTTTTAGCTCTCTTCCATTTATTTTTTGAATTACTTGTTTCCTTGGCTTATCAGAATACCATTCATCTCCCAACATAAATGCCAAGTTATTAGTAAAAAAAATATTTATATATGTACTGTAGCTTGCGACATTGTGGCCTAGTGGATTCATGAATACCGAGGGAGTTAAACGTGCAATATCTAGAGCAAAAGATAGGAGGAGGGCACTGAACAACCGGAGAAAGGTATGCATTTTATATGGTGTCAGATAATGAGGAATGGCCTTTGCAATTGTTACTTATTTTGTACGTGGCTGCAGTGCATGTTGTTTCTTTGCATGTTTATCTTAAATGCGTTGTCAACTATACTTGTAACATCTCATGTCACTTTTGAGCTTGTGCAAAATATGATTGCAGCTCATGAAAACAGTTCTACTTAAATATTTGGCACCTAGGAAAACATACCTCATATTTTGAATATGACTAATATTCAGGGGATTGAATTTGTTCCTTGTTTCCAATGCATGACATTTCTAGATATTGCATTGTGAATTTTATAATCTTATGCAAGTGTAATGTGCTTGTGATGCTCGAAGGTGTGACTAATAGATGTTTAAAATGTCATAATGCTTTCAGAGAACCTAATTGCATTCAGACTTTTTAACCCTAGTGAGAGAATTTTTCAAAAATGCTCTCTACCTCCAAAATTCCATCTTTACTGATAACCCATAATCTTCAGTAATGCACCACAGTTTACTACTCCCCTGATCGCAACCGGCCTTCGAGCCCGGCGCCGCTCACCGGCCGTCGGAAACTAGGGTTACGGTCTTTTTTCTTGAGGGATTACTGTTCGTCTTTTTCCTATTCCTCAGATTTATTTGCGCAAGGTTAGCAAGGAAGTAATCTGTTGACTTTAGGCAAACTTTGATTCATTTCCGACCAACAAACCATCCTTCTTGGCGATTGGTTTCATCTTTCCGCTACTCAGCTGCACGGTTGGTGGCCATCATCTTATGCCAGCATCCATATACTTTGGCCATTCTTTGCTCATATACAACCATTCACTATCCTTTTCGATTACCTAATCGTTCCACATTCCTCTCTAATGTTAAGGAGAGAGCTTAGCAATTTCCATACTGCTATGGCAGTAGAGGAGGTTAGAATAGAGCAAAAATTATTTTTGATTTCAATGGGCAAAAGGGGAGAATCTATTTGCGTGACAGAAAGAACTCGGAATGCGAGTTACATGCTGGAAATTGGTCGTGAAAGTGCTTACTGGCTGAGGGAAATTATGGGGGAGTACATTACCAACCCCAAATCACATACTACTTTTAACAGATTAAGGAAAGGGGAAGTAGTTATCTCGGTGCAAAAGTTTGTTAACAGACGAGGAAGCTACATTGAAGTATCCAAAATTGAGCGTTCCGGTAAGAAGCAGCGAATTATAATTCCAAGCGGACGGTATGAGGAGGGCTGGAAATGTCTGGTGTTCTTTGTCGGGAAAATTCTGAACAGCGGCTTATGGAAAGGAGCATATCACTTGAAGGGCAACCAGCAACCTCGACAATCTGTGTTCAGTGGCAAGAACAATTCAAGTCCTACAGGATCTGGGAACATTGATGCACATAAAGAATTCAGACAGTGCTTGAGTAAAGAGTGGAACAAAGCACTGATTGTCACGAAGGAATGCGTTAATATTTCTTGGGAAATGGTAATGTTAGCACTTGGTAAGACGGTTGGGAAGAAGATTGAGATTTTTCCGTTCAAAGCAAACCAAGCACTGTGGTGGCCAAATAGTAGAGAGGATTTCGAATTTTATTTGCAAATCAGTAGATGCTTTTTGGAGAACAGGATCTCCTTGACTTTTGAACGTGGGAGGAGCGACATCAATACTACAGAGGAAGTTTACGAATGCTGCAATAGTTGGATCAGGATTGTTGGATTACCATGGGATATGTGGACGACGGATGTGCTCAGAAATGTGGGGGATAGTTGTGGGGGATTGGTGGATATTAGTCAAGATACTCTTTTGCTTAAGGACTTGGCCGCTGCTAAAATCAAAGTGGTGGGGCTAGAAGGGGGATTCATTAATAGTTCTTTGCTAATTCAGACACCGCGTGGTCCTATGAATGTGCGCATTTATGTCGATTCAGTTAACATTTCAGCGTATGATGTTTATGAAAAAAGATCCTATGCATAGGTAGTAGTTGATGGTGCTAGAGTAATAACTGGGTGGAGCAGAGTGAAAAGACCTATACAGGAAGACAATGGACATTCTAAACAACTACCCGAAGCGAAAGATGCGAAGACCACAACAGAATTCAAACAGATTATTCGGGATGGGGGAGGCTGCCCAACAAAAAAGCAATGGAAAAGAAGCGGCATTGGGAGGAGAGGCTCATTTAAATCACCAAGAGTGGAAGTATAGCAACACAAAGATCGTTCAAGGGATGGAAGTGTTTCTTGGTAAAGAACAGCAACGTTTCTACAAATCAAGAAACGAAGGGACAAAGAGATCTAAAGTGTTGGGATCAGAACCAGTGAGAGGGAGCAAACAAATCAAGATTCTCTAAAGGATTAGTCCGAAAGAAGTGGATGCCTTCTACAAAGGAATAGTCCATTCAATGAGCAACAACGAGAATGAGCATACAAGGCGCTGTGATCGGCCAGAGGGTATTAGTATGCAGAAAAAGAACTTTGAGATCGTCTACACCAGAAGAAAATCAAAGACAAATAATACTTGGTTTAATACACAAGATGAGGAAACAACAAATATCAAGAAACAGTGGCTGGATCAGGACTCATTGCATGGGGAGAAAGATGACACATGGGAGGACAAGGATTTTACAAGGGATCAAGGCAGTGGTTCCGAAGAGGATAGTGATTTTAGCGATATGGGAACTCACATGTCAATCAGTTCGGATACGACGACACACACCAGCTTGGGTTTGGAGGACATAGGGGATCTCTTTGCATCACCTTCGGATAAGGTACACAACGAAATCATTTCTTCGCATATTCACTATTCCGATATTTCAATCCATTCTTCGGCCTTTTCTTTCAATAAAAAATCGGGGGAGGGGAGGGATGTCGAGGTTGAGGGAGGTTCAGTGGTTGGTGAAAAGTCGGGTATGTCGGGAATTAATATCCACGTGCGTGAAAGGGAAAGTGGGGGGATGATGACATTGTCCGAAAATGATGAAGACTACGGTTGTTTGGAGAACATGGGAGTTAAAAGGGTGGAGATAGGGGATGATTTGAAGAAAGATGGGATATGCCAAACGGGAGAAAAGGTGTTTCGATGAAGTTTTTCTCTTGGAATATAAGAGGTGGAGGATTCATTCGAGATATGCTACGCAAAGAGAAACCCGACTTGGTTATTCTACAAGAAACAAAAAAAGAATTGTTTGATAAGAGATTTATTTCAAGCGTGTGGAAATCAAGGTTTGTTGATTGATTTCATTTACCCTCAATTGGATCATCAGGGGGTATTTTGGTTATGTGGAATCCGAGAGTGGTATCACGGACAACATGATTGGGGAATTTACAGTCTCGGTATGCATAGAAAAAAACAATGATGTAGATAGTTGGTGGTTTACTGCAGTATATGGACCATGCACAGCAACACTTCGACAAAAGTTCTGGGATGAGTTGGCGGGTTTGAGGGTTCTGTGTGGGGAAAGGTGGTGTTTGGGAGGGGACTTCAATGTTGTGAGATATGTCATGGAGAAAATTAATAGCCACTCACAAACAACAAGTATGGCTTGTTTTGATATGTTGATACATGAGTTGGAACTGTGTGATCCACCACTACTGAATGCGAAATTTACATGGTCAAATTTGAGGGCCATACCGATTTGCAGCAGGATAGATAGATTCTTGTTTTTGGGAGGGTGGGTGGAATTATTTCCATATCATAAGCAAATTGTTCTGCCGCGCATTACTTCGGATCATTTTCCAATTGTATTGGACACAGAAACTGAAGTGGGGGCCTTGTCCATTCAGATTCGAGAACATGTGGTTGCAACATAAGGGTTTTAAGGATAAATTTGATTTTTGGTGGAATAGCAAACAAGTTCAAGGATGGGAAGGTTATAAATTAATGAGAAAGCTAAAGTTAATTAAGGAAGAGATCAAATCATGGAACGATGACGAGTTTGGGAAGATTGAGATGAGGGAGGCAGAAATGCGAAACAGAATTATGAGATTGGATGAAATGGAGAGTAAGGGGAGGGTGAATGCGGATGGGGTGGCTGAAAAATTAAAAATTAAATGTGAGTTGGAAGAGTTGGTGTGCCGACGACATAGAATGTTACACCAAAAATCAAAGATTAAATGGTTAAAAGAAGGAGATCGCAACACAAAATTCTTCCATTCCTTGCTAAACCACCGAAAAAGAAAATCAATGATTACTAAGTTTGAAATTGATGATGGAGGGGTTATAGAGGATGAGGATCAAATTATCAAATTCATTGTTGATTATTTCCAAGTACTGTACAGTAACAGATCGGTGAAAAGATTTGGGATCGAAGGAGTGGAATGGGGAACTATCGATGATGATATGAGAGCTGAACTAGAACAACCTTTCTCCGAAGAAGAGGTTAAGAAGGCGGTGTTTGCGTGTGACAGATGCAAAGCACGGGGTCCCGATGGTTATACTTTGGCACTTTATCAGGATTGTTGGGATACAGTTAAAGGCGAGTTAATGATGGTCTTTGCAGAATTTTACGAAGGGGGATCATAAATGAGTTGACCAATGAATCTTACATATGTTTGATACCAAAGAAACATGACTCGCTAAAGGTAAAAGATTTCAGACCCATTAGCCTCACAACGAGCTTATACAAGATAATAGCAAAAGTGTTGGCTACAAGGATGAAAAAAGTGTTGTCACATACATTGTCAGAAACTCAAAATGCATTTATCGAGGGAAAGCAGATATTGGATTGTTGTTTGATTGCGAATGAGATGGCGGAAGAAGGAAGGAAGAAAAATAAAAAAAGGTGGGTTCTGAAAATTGATTTTGAAAAAGCGTATGACAATGTTGAATGGGATTTTCTGGATTGTTTTACAGAAAAAGGGTTTTGGGGAGAGATGGAGAGGATGGATAAGAGGATGCGTGTTTAATGTCTCGTTTTCAATAATGATTAATGGGAGACCGAGGGGAAAATTTAAAGCATATAGAGGACTTAGACAAGGAGATCCTTTATCACCATTTTTGTTCAATATGGTTGTGGATGTTTTGGGAAGATTGGTTGACAAAGCAAAAGAAGAGAATTTCGTCAAAGGGTATGAAGTGGGCCGAGATAAGGTGGAAGAATCACATATACAGTTTGCGGATGACACTTTGTTTTTTGTGAAAACAAGGGAACAATTAGTATTTTTGGTCCGAGTTTTGAAGGCGTTTTGTGATATGTCAGGATTGAGGATCAATTGGGACAATAGTGCTTTATTGGGTTTGAATCAAGAAGAAGCGGAGGAGGAAGATATAGTTAAAGGGATCGGGTGCCGTAGGGAACAATGGCCAATAAAATACTTGGGAGTTCCTCTATGGGGTAATCCTCTACAAGTGTCTTTTTAGGAGCCTATCATGATTAAGATTAATAGAAAATTGGCAACTTGGAAAAAGACGTTCTTGTCTAAAGGGGTAGAGTGACATTGATTAATGCGGTATTGACTGCTCTGCGTACATATTTTCTGTCTCTCTTCAAGATACCAAAAGGAGTGGCGGGGGAGATGGAAAAAGTAATGAGGAACTTTCTGTGGGATGGGAATGAGGGAGATTCACACTGCCATATGGTTAGATGGGAAACAGTTTGTCGCCCGAAAGAGAAAGGTGGATTAGGTATTGGGAATATATGTTTGAGGAATACGGCGTTAATGGGAAAATGGTGGTGGAGGTTCAACGTTGAAAGTGATACACTGTGGAAAAGAATAATAAAGAGTAAGTATGGGTTACAAGAAAATGGATGGGATGCGGGGTTGGCTAAGAATGTGACTTTTAGATGTCCGTGGAAATTCATTTCTACAACATACCCGACTTATCACCGACGACTGAGATTAGTGGTTCGAGGGGGGACTAAAATATGGTTTTGGGAAGATATTTGGTTGGGGGTCTTATCTTTCCGGGATTTGTTCCCTTCTTTATTTCAGCTTTCTTTGGCTCGTAATTTGTCTATTTCCTATTTTGCTTCTTTTGATCCTTCGTCACAAAATCTCTCTTGGGACTTGCATTTCCGTAGATCTCTTCGTCAGGAAGAGATCAATCAGTTATCTTGGCTTTTAGTAGTTTTGGAGGGAGTTAGATTGGTGGAAGGGGTTGAGAATTATCAACAGTGGGAGAGGGGTCCGTCCGGGAAATTTTCAGTTAAATCTTTTTTCCACTCATTCTTCACGGATATTAATGGCCCACAAGATTTCAAGTTTCACAATATCATTTGGAAAATACATATTCCTTCGAAGATTCAAATTTTCTCGTGGACAGCAATTCTTGCAAAATTACCGACATCCGAGATGATGCAAAAGAGATATACTAATTGTTCTCTTTGTCCCAACTGGTGTGTGTTGTGTCGTAAGCATGTGGAAACACAAGATCATTTGTTCGTTCATTGTAAGTTCACTCATGTGTTGTGGTCGCGGGCTTTGAAAGAAATGCAACTAGTTTGGGTTGTGCCGAAGACAACCCAAGATTTGTTTACTACGGATTTGGGTCATATGCTTGGCAAAAGAAGTAAAATTTTCTGGAGAGTGGTGATCCATGGAATTAGTTGGGCTGTTTGGTTGGAGAGAAATAGAAGAATTTTTGAAGAATTGGAAGAAACAACGGAAGAATGTTGGGGAAAAATCAAGTTCACGACAGCAAACTGGATTCGGGCGGATAAAAACTTTCAGGGATTGTCTACATTTGATATTTTGAGGGATTGGTCATATGTGTATTGTTAGAACATAGTTAGTTCATGGCAGTGGATCACTAGTCCACTTCTTGTACTGTAAAATTCTAATATTAATAATATTGTTATGTTTCTTATCAAATAAAAATAATGCTTTCAGAGTTCAGAGTCCCATATTTCTTTTCATCATCACTTTTTACTGGAGTGTCATTACTTGTTTTATTTTCTTTTGCCTCACCTTGCTTGCGCTTTCTTTCATTGTTGCTTAGGATCAAGAGAAAAGCAAGAAGACGAAGGTCTTGACACCAAAACAGAAGATGTGAGAAGGTACCAACACGACTCAGATATCCCATCTTCAAGAAAAAATGTCAATAGATTCTCATGACCATTCTGCAACTTCGACAAGCAAGTCAAACCTCAATGCTGCTGTAGCTCACCCTGCTACATGTGCACCAGTTTCCTCTGGAAACATACAGGATGCGAACAAAGCAAGGCAAGAAAAAGTGAAGGGGAACTCCAGCAGAAATTCTGTTGATTCTGGGCCAACTGATATATTACCAAAAAAGAAAGTAAAAAGAAAGCCTGACTCAGAGGTGGTCGAATGTGAGCTCCTCCCTGAGAAGGTGCCTCCACAGGCGGGGGAAAGGCACAAACACCAAAAGCCAATGACCGCCCCGGTCAATAAATCAAATCTCCAACTAGCACCTTCAAAGTTTGAGCAGCCGAATTGACATGGTTGACTGAAATAGAATATTGCGTTCCAAGTTAGTCCGGAGGCTGGTCTTCCCTACCTTAGATTTCATTTTGTTAGTACTGTGCTGTTTCTTGAATGATAATTTTTTGTGATTAGTCACTAATGTAAGTTTTTATAGCGTCATTTCGGGTTTATCTGTATGGATTTTTTTATTTTTTTTTGCCATTGCAATTAGGTTTTTATGGCTCAATATTACTTATGCTTGCATCTATATATAGTGCGGAGTAAAATTAGTTTTTTCCAGCATGCGGTATACTTTTTATATGAAAATGGAAATGTGGCCGACTGCTATATTATCCAGAGTTTGTGTTTGGCAAGCATTCCAGAAACTGAGGGTGCTGAAAACCAGTTTTAATAAAATAAAAATAAAAATAAAAATATGCACAATTAACCGATACGCGAGACAGACAGACTATTTTGTTACAGTCTGTCTAAAGCGGGAAGTATATAAGAGCCAAGGTTTCAAGTTCAGTATGGATCCCAGGGCTTTGGGTTGACTTCTGGTTAGCAAGTTCAGGCTACACCTTGAGGTTTCTATTAAGCCACGTCAATCATCGCGGGCAAACTATTAAAATAATAATAATAATCATAATGCTCTTTCTGAAGAGCAATCTATAACCTTTTCAACTATGATTTGTACGCTAATATAAACCCAAAGAAATGTAGAGTGTATTGTGTTGTATGTTGTTTAAAGGGCTTTTTGGTCCAGTCGTTCGTTCCAGTTCAAGCAACGAATTAAGCTTCGAAACCAATCGCCTGTTTGGTCAGACTTATTTACGGTAGGAAGTGGATGTTGGCTCATAGATATTCTAACCGAATCTCCCCTTGATAGGTGTTGCCTTCTCTTCCCATCAATCGATACCCAAACATTGCTTCGTGCATCCTCCGGAATCTGCACCCGTGAAAGACAGAAATGATAATTATTGAACCATAACATGAGACGCCTCATCCAGACATCAATGAGCAGATTATTTCTAGATAATTGTTGATAGAAACATTGAATATCCAGGTCTTCCAAACCATTAAGTTCCAACAGAGTTCGAATCAACCCATTTCTAGGAGACCCTGAAGTCCTGGAGAGGAACACGAAACTTTGCCTTAACATGCAGTGTGACTTGTAAAGACGTTGGGTCATATCATATGGGATTTTCCCAGTCTCTCCTCCATTTCACTTGCCATATCTTAGAAAGATGATATCGAGGCAGCAATTACCAGACTAGTTTTAGATCTGCGCTTTACCATAATTTGAAGTAGGGAAAACAAACTCGACAAATCATGTTGCAAATGATGTTTATACATTAGACTTTTGGTGCTACAAAATCAAGATAGTGTGCTCGACCAAAACTTGGGTAACTATGGACGTACTGATGAAAATGATATAGAATCCTTAGTAGAACACATGAATAACATAAACTAAGGAATGTCTGGTAATTGAAGAAACAGATACCTTCAACTCTAGACGAGCAGAATCTGGAAGGATGACGGGTCTGAATGAGAGAGAATGCGGGCAAATTGGTGTAAAAAGCATGCACGGAACATTTGGATGTACCTGCGTGAAGGTATAGTCACCGTTACAAATATCTGTCCTCATACATGACACAAGATCAACTGCACTAAGACCACTATTTAATTCCCTCGATAATTTCAATCAAGGAAATATAACAAAAAATTGGAATTCATATCCAATTTTCTAAATACCACTTGATTTTATATGATTCCATTCTTAAAGAGCACACTCAGAGAGGAATTTCCTTAAACATCGATATTATATCATAAAAATCTAATTAACAACCATAGATTTGTAACACTAGTAATTTTCCTGGTCCTGTGAAATTCTCAGAGGAACTTCATACTTGAGAGTTTTTACTTTCTTTCACCAAAATTTAAGAATCACAAGCAATATTCTAAAATTTGAGTTTATGCTTGAAGTGAAGCAAGTGGGAGGATCCATCTTCTATTGTAACTTAATTATCCATACAAAATAGTTTGCTTTGATGTTCGAACGGCCACACATGAAGCTCTAAATCATTGCATCATACCCATGGAAACTTACCATGGAACCTCCTGCAGCTGTGGAATAAGCTGTACTTCCAGTAGGGGTGGCCACTATAACTCCATCACCTTGTACCTGTCCAGGAAATGATAAAGTCTGTCAGGCTGAAAAGTACCTCCTAAGAATCAAAGTCTTACAATTCGTTAATGTACTTTTTTATTAAATAAATAATATCTGTAGCAGTGATACTGCTTAAAGACCTAATGCACCAACTTTACATTTATCGATCACAACAGTACCAACCTCGGCAGAAAGATAGCATAGTATAACAGTGAACAGGACCAAAACCTTAGGAATTACTAACCACTTTACCTTAGTTATGAGGTGGTCGTGTTCATAACACTCGATTTTTGAGAGGTATGGATTAGACCCACGATCAACCACAACTTCATTGAGGACATCAAATACCTTTCCGGGCATTGCTTTCCCATTTCGAAATATTTCACAGTGCAGCCGCAATCTAAGAGTTATGTAAACCCCATCAACTGTGTTGTTCCCATGGGTAACTTGCCTCAAATCATTCTTAAAATCATCAAACTGTGGATACAAATTACAAAAACAGTCAAAGAAAAGGTTGTGCAAGTAGTTTAGCACCATATAATTGAAGGTTGAGGAAAGTGACATACAGTATGGGAAGTTAGAAACCCAAGGGATCCAAGATTAAATGAAACAACTGGAGGAACAGGACCTCTAAATAAGTTCGATGCATGTAGTATGACCCCATCGCCTCCCAAGCAAGCTACTAAATCTACCCTGTCATGAAGGTCACTGCAGTAGCCAATATGAACAATGGAGAAAATCATTATATATCTCTAGTAAAAATGAATAATGTTCTTCAGACAACAATATTTTTAAATGAAAAAAGGAGCCAACCAGAATTAAAGATATGGACCAAAGTTTGCGCACCTCGTATCTTGACTGTAAAAAGTCTGAACGAAGCCAAAACCTGGTATCCTGGCAAAAACGTCGTGAACTTCAGGTTCAACAAGAACATTCATCTTCTCTTGGTGATACAAGAAAGAGGCAGCCTGGAGTAAAAACACATGAATACAAAGTAAATTTGGAAACCTAAGGAAATGGATAAATTAATGACTTTAGTAGTAAGAGAACATGAAAAGTTTCAGCATTAATATTCAAGAAAGTAAGCCATAAAAATTGCAAAACCCCTGAGAAATAAAACAATATAAACAAGATCATTTACAAGGCTTGTATCGAAGTACATGAGATCTTTCTAGCTTTTTTTATAAAAAATGGGTTGAATCTTTTTTGACAAAATTATGTTTGGTTCAAACAAAAATTTTGTTCTTTTGCATTATATGAAATTGAAAAAGCTTACACAGAACTAGATATTACCAGATATTTTAAATACAGAACTCAGGTAAATGGAATCAGAATAAGATGTGATTGAAAAAGTATACAATGATGTCTCCACAAAAAACCATAGTACGCCAGTTTTGTACAATCCAGCCGATAAAACACGCAATCAAATTCAGATGCTTATAACCAGATATTTTCTTTATAGGTAAATATGGTCATTATTCGAGGTGCAACTTGGTAACTTTCTAAACCCATTCCTTCTAATTTGCACATCACTAACTCATAGTTAAAATAATCATCGTGCATACATGTGATCCTTTTTCCAATATACATGCAAGTCGTCATTTTTCTCTACAGTAGAAGAATTATTTAACATTCTTAATTAGAATCAGAGTCTTAAGTTTGTTCTTTTAGATGCCCATTAAAGGTCAAAGTAAGAGCATGTTTCTCCTGTTCATGGAATGTAACACATGCTATATATTTATCAATAGAAAAGATCGTGTGCTGATCGCAAAGCTTCTGTGCCAAAAAGATTAGCTACCTCTTTAGCTTCTTCCATGAGTTCTTGGCCAAGTTTCTTTAATAATAATAGTCTTTGGAGTAGATTTCCACAAAAGCATTTGCTGCTGTGTGCTAGGATGAGTGAATGCTAATGAAGATTCTGTTACTTTCTCTCTCGTGCAAGAAAATCCATCTGTTTGGACCAAAAACATCTCTGCTTTCTTTCTTGACTGCAATCTCACGACACCGGTTGCTGACACACGCATATTTTTTTCAAGCGTATCCAAGTTGTCATCATCTGAATAGAGGTAACTTTCAACCCTACGCTCTCCAGTATTTACCATAGTGCTTACACACTTATTTAGTTCCGTTCTAGGGGTTCTAGAATCATAATCTTTACTCAAGCTATGCGCTTTATCCCTGTTGGCTCCATCAGGAGGAGGTGCCGAGGTGAAGATGCTGACATCATTATATGAACCATTAGTAAAAGGTACAATCAGTTGGTTCAAAGATGTCATGCTTCCAAGTGACCCATTCACAGTGTTTTCTTCACTGAGACTGGTTCTAGAGTTTGCTTCTGTCTTTGAGAATGACCCATTGTATTTAATATTTATATCTTAATGCAGAAAGCATATCCAATCTTTTCCTTTCGTAAGTGAAGTACATTCCAGGTGAATTTTACAATTCCTGAAAATTTTGGACATCTCTGTTTTGGAGAATATATCATGTGGAGGTAATTGAGATTCTAGCGGGCTCACACAGAAGTTTACCGATGATTCTGTTTCACCATTAAAAGTTTGTATTAATGTGTCCTGATTATTTGGTGGGGTATCATGGGCTCGTTTATTTCTCTTTAATTTATTTTCTGAGGCACGAGGGTCTCTACCATTCAATACTTCCAAGGGGAAAAAAGATTCCCCAGATTTTTCGGGAAATGACCCTGTTCCCTCATCAGAAGATTCACCTTCTTCATAGCTCAATGAGACCTCGGAATCTTCAACACCTCGAGTATCTTGGACTGGAACGTCGGTACTAATGACTTGTTGAATATAAGAGGTAATTCGATCCATGTACTGCCTCCATCTAGAAATCATAGACGACGTCCTCCGTCTCCCTTCCTTACTATGGACATATATGGGCTTTTAGCCTGAATCTGAAACTAATAAAGCAAACTGCACAATTTGTTCCAGCGAAGGTATAGTACCAACTTCAACTGGAAGTTTAACCAGTTCAATCTTCCCAGAGGAAACAGCTTCCTCCAAAACTGTTTCATAGAAACTATCCTTCACAATCTCTGCCCTAAGATCTATGATTTTTCTGAATCCATTATCTAGAAGCCACTTTAAACTTTCCTCCGTCACCTGGCTACCCTTCCAAAACGCAACCTCCAAGTTTTCTGGTTGCATTTCTGCTTTCAAGGTGGACAAATAAACGGGTCCCCAATTCGCAAGCAATGTCTGGCAAGGTTGATCATCCTCTCGGGGAAATCCAACATCGTAACACACACTTTTCAGCCTTTGTAGTTTTCTCCAAACATTTAAACCCCGACTATCACCAGGTGTCAAATAATTTTCATGGGCAACATGCAAACTCTCACAATAACTTTTCATCTCAGACCGAAAATTAGCGAGTGGAGGAAGGCTATCGTCCATTACGCCTTTATCCACATCCCGAAATGAATTGATTATCGATGAACGCCCCAAGAGAACATCCTCCCTTCCTTTATTTAGGAGACATACCATGCAACGAAGAACCGAAACAATTTTATCTTCCAACAATGGTTTATCCTCCAATGGCATGTCATATGAAACACTGCATTCCCCAGTCAGTGGATTGCATAAGGCATCCATTAAAGCATTATGAAACCTTTCTGCAGCTCTAAAGATCCGGCAATAAGCCTCAACTTCTGCAATATCCCCAGGGAGCGGTCCAACCCATGGCATATGTGTAGAATCACGATCACGGGGACCAACAGTCTTCATCAAAATGGTAAGAAGGATAAGTCAATTATTGTACAGAATAATAAAATCATCCTGCTTCACCTTAGAACAGATATTCAAATTCAACATCTATTTTTTGAAGTCCACATCAACATAATTAAGCTAAACTTAGCTGCAGACCCAACAGGCCGACCAAGGATGAAGGATGTGGTGATATATTACAAAAATATTCATTTATGAAATTTAGATTGCAAAATGATATAGGCAAAATCATTGTAAGCCAACTAAAATTTTTCAACTCAAAATCCAAATTACGAACTCAAAATTCCAAAACCTCACCCATATATATAAAGATTGTTTTTTTATAATTTGCTATCAATAATAGACTAAAAAGATAATTTAGAAATAGAAAATTACTTAAATTGACCTGAGAGTCCAAACCAATGTTCAGAGACAAGGAACTGGAGAGTTGAGAGCGAACTACAAGATTAACACGACGCCGTTCCAACCAAGCCTTCTTCGTTTTCTGCAACAAAACCCCGAATCCGGGTCCGGAAATCTTTGCACAACCGCAACCAAAAGGTCGCCACCCAACTGCGCGGCTCATATTGAAATGGCAAAAGCAGTTATAACTACTATTAAAACAAGATATAAATGAAGCTGCAAACGCCATGCCACCATCAAAGAAACAAATATGTTCTAATATTTTTAATCATATAAAGGGACTTCGCATAATCACGATCTAAATTTAAAAACAATAAGGGTTCGCTTGGTTTATAGGATGTGATAATTGAATGATTAATAATTTGATTGATAAATGTTTGATATGATAATATATTTAATTTGAGAGATATATAATATCATGTGTGGTGTGAATTTAACAAGAGGGATAAAATCATGATAAATATCGTAATGACCCAAATACCCTTCATCTTTTATTTTAATTTATCTCCCATTATTGTTTCTTTCTCCCCAAACCTACGCCGTGTTTGCCAACAATTGAATATCCGTGTTTGTTTCTTTCTCCCCAAATTTTAACTCTTGTATATCATTTTAATTTGTATCATTACAAAATAATTCTATAAGTTACAAAATGAGATATTTGTTGTACAATAGCCCAAGGAAAAATTACAATGAAAGTCTAATACGAACTCATATGAGCAAAACTTTTAAGGATATTTGTTTTAAAAAATAAAAGTTCTCAGTACAATACAAGAACACAACAAAAAAACTACAACATGACAATTTTCAGTTTCTACAATACATTTGTACCAAAAATCGAAAACAGAAGACAAGAAATATTTCATCAGTGGCTAGTGTTCCTCATATTAGTTGTACTGTCAAAGGCTTTATGCATCATATGCAGCATCTGTAATCACACACAGCTTCAACACTATAATTTATTAAGTTTTACCTTCGAATGAGCTTCAAATTTCTTCAGATCTGTTGGGCAAACAAGGATTTCGCTGACGCCTTTCAATTTTGAAGTTCTTCAGCAGCGGTCTTCTGCACGAGTCTTCTGAAGAAATTTAGACAATAACCTGTAGAAGACCCACTTGCATGAAGGGGAATTTTGGTGATTACTCGTTATTAGTCTACCCGGATATTTATAATCCTTCTTCAATGCCTGGATTTCTTTTCCAACGAAAACGGTAAAAGTAGTCCAAGATATAGTTAGTCAATGTCAAATTTCCAAATCAAAGCAAACGAAATATTAATAAATAATCCAACTTTAATAATACTTACTAAACTGGGCTTAAGTACTTCAGTTAAAAAATGTGTTCTGAATTTTCTTGATATGGATAATAAAGGGGAGACATTTTGTGTGGAAAATGGAAAATAGTAATAAATAAAGTATAATAATAACGATGACAAAATAGAAAACTATTAAGGGGAAAGGAAAATAATAATTTACTATTAAAATAATAATAAAAAAATTTTTTGAAACATAAAATAATAATAATTAGAGAACGTAAAAGTTATGTTTTATTTTCTTGGATTCATCTGGAAGGCTTAAATAAAATGGAATTAGAATAATAATTTCAGATATTATAAAATTAGTAGAGGTATTTTGGCCCTTAAATAATATTAGAATAAGATGTTGAAAACATGGTCAAACAGCTATTTTCGACAACTTATAAACTTTTTATATGTATAAAAAAAATACAAAACACTTCTGAGTTTCGTCCTCTAAAATAGCTCATCACAAACCTCAAATATCACCAATAGACATCTCTCAAGCAAACAAAACATCCAAACATCGTTTGTTTTGTTTTTATAATTGTCGTTAAATATTTTAAAATTCTTACAAGATATTCAATGAGGACTTAGTATGGAACGAACCTATATTCAGATGCTATCATCCTGATAAATTATCAACTCTAACACATTTAAATATCTTGGAATTCCATTTCTTTAACTAAATGTATAAAAAATCTCATTGGTTAGTGTTGAAGATGGTTGATTTCGATATCGTTCTTGCCTCGCAAGAAAAACTTCCCAAATCCTTTGCAATTCTTGGCAGATGATGTCGTATGTTGGCTAATGTTGATGAAGACGATAATGGCGGCGATTCCTCATTTTTCCCATTTTCAGGGCGACTACAACTCCCCATTGATATTCTTGATGGATACGAACCATCTGTTGGCACGTTCACATCATTATATGGTGACCAATATACCTCTCCATTACCTGAAAGCACTGCTTCTGAGGAGAGCCTGGCATGTTGGAAGTGTCGATCAAGAAATTTTCCAATCTTGCAAGAGATTGAAGCTGTTTTCCAAGGGATGCAATTGTTTCTGACATTCTGCAAGCTTATCAGCAGCTACAACTAAATCCTCCTGCACCAAAAAGGTATGCTATTTGATATATATGTATGTATATGCATCTTCTACAAACTTGAAAGTTGAATCGGGGATTTCAAAAGAAAGAACTAAAATAATTAAATCTAGGTGGAAATAATGACTGACCTTTTTTAGCTTTAGTTCACCATTAGAAGTTGTAGTCTGCTGAAGTTCCATCTCCAATTCTTGACACTTGACCTTGAATTCTGCCGCTATGGATCTTTCGTTTTCATTTTCTGCCTTTAACGAATCAACGCAAGAAGACATGGTTCTTACTTCAGCTTCCATACTTACGAGCTGATATTCAAGGGATTCTTTAGCTTCATTCACTGCTGCCAACTCATTCTGCAGCTCTTCCAACCGGACCTCGGTTTCAGCCTGCTGAAGTTCCGTCTTCAATTCTTGGCACTTGACCTTGAACTCTGCTGCTATGGATCTTTCTTTTCATTTTCTGCCTTTAAAGAATCAACACAAGAAGACATGGTTCTTGCTTCAGCCTCCATAGTTACGAGCTGATATTCAAGTGATTCTTTCGCTCCAGTCACCGCTGCCAACTCCTTCTGCAGCTCCTCCAACCGTATCTTGGACTCCACCAGCATTCCTCTCGATGCATTGAGAGCCACATGACTATCATCTAAAGCTCTCTCTAGTTTTAATTTCTCTGCTCCAATCTTTTCCAACTTCTTTTCCATCTCAGTTACAAGTTTAATTGATCTTTCAAGTTCGGCTTTAGGAGGATTATCCACAGAAATGGATTCTCTATTAGCAGCTCCAGTTTCAGCAGATAGTGTGCTAATCTTGGTGTCACCTAATGCTGCAAGACGTTCCATCTCCAGAAAATCATCCATCACATCAATTTCAACACTGCAGGTTGCTAGAGTTTAAACTCGGGCTTTTCATTCTTGAAATTATCAAGCTTGGATACTAAGACAGATGACCATGAGTCTGACCCACTTGCCTTATGCCGATTTCTCTTCCTGTTGTAGTCATCAAGGTCTAATGTGATCATTATCTTCCCACCATCTGAATGGCTATCTGTCTCAGATTCGACATAAGAAGAAGAAGCCGGGACAGGCTTCTGGTTGTTGGCCAGAAATGATTTTCTGGCTGCAGCTTTAATTTTCCGGCACTCGGCCTCAAGCCTGGCAATCTTTTTTATGCTCTCCAGCTGCTGCTTGCTGGCAGTTTCGGCTGCTTGGGTGCTGAAATCCCTTTCCATCATTATAATTTCCAAATCCTTGCATCGAGCCTCAAGCTCTTGCTTGAGGGATGAGTTTTCTTTCTGCATCACCTCAAGAATAGAAGTAGAAATCTCAGCTCTGGCAGCTTCTACTTGTTCCTGGAGCTCAAGGATTCGCTTATCAAGTTCAGCCTTTGTCAACTCCCACTCACCAGTTTTCTCAACCATGGCATCAGAGATTTTTTGTTCCTGCTCATCTCTTGCTTGTCTCAATTGTCTGACACATTCTTTCAGGGCACCATCAAGATGGCTGACTCTCACTTCCAATTTCAAGTTCTGCTGCAGTGCAACCTCAAACTGTTGTTTTAATACAGCCACCTCATTTTCTGCCTTTTCCCAGCCTAACAGGTGAAATAAGCATTCAAAAACAGTGGATTCATCATATTTAATAACGTAAAAAGAAGAAAATCCTGTGCCAGAAAAACTGGCCACTTCTAGTTCACTTCCATTTTCTTATGTTGCCAGCAATGTTCGTATATTGTTCGACATGGTTATTTGAATGTCAGTTAAGGGGTCACTTACTACTGTATTTAGGGAGAACGGAACTAATATTATTTAGAAAACATAAATATGAAACTTGACCTTTTTTATTTTGGTTCAGTGGATGGGCGACATCTTTTCTCACTCACCCCGTAAGGTTGACATTTATTGTTCCTTACGAGTCGCAAGGTATTCAAATTTACCTCATACACAATACTGTTTCTCTAGGGAGGTTGTTTTCTGTTTTCCCTAACATTTTCTGTTGAAGAGTAGGAGAAAAGTAAGGACAGCGGGCATGGAAGTTCTCCACATCCACACTTATAAAATACATTACAAACATCTTATCAGCGATTCATACATTGTGAACATTACAGTCAATAAAATTTGACAAAGTAATATAGAAGATCTGAAGGAGGGGTACAGGTCAGTCATCCAGCATATTTTTCTTGTTTCAATCATATGCATCGATTGTGGCTCTAATCCAAGACCTACATACTGAAAAATCAATACACAGACAGGAAGAAGATTAACATTTTGTGTTACTAAATGCAAGACTTACCAGCAACAGCCTCTTCAGCGACTTTTGCATGCTGCTTAACTAGATCTTCTTTGGCACCGACATTCACTAGAGCAGCTGATAACCTTTCTGTCAAACTCCTCAAATGTTCTTTCACTTCATCATCAATGATTGTCAAACTAGACGTGACTTCTGATGATTGCGTGTCATTATTTGGAGATTCTCTCAATGCATCCTGCTAAAAAATGAAACAAATCAAAGTTTGCTAGAAAGCAATAATTCCCCTGATGTCCCGTATGATTTCTTATGTGACAACGGTCAAAATGTGCAGTTTGGATGGACAGCTGCATGATTTAAAATACTTGAATCGTAACGTTAGCATTAGAAAAAGTTTTTAGTACAATGAAGGACACCCTGTCCACAAATCAATTGACTGCAGAAACCAACCATGTATGGTTGCCTTACCTTAATTGGACTACTTCATCAAAGGTTTTCAACAACGAAGCTTCAATGTCAAGGTTAATAATTCAGATTAAAAGATCGGGATTACTGAGATTAAAGGAATTTTATGCATGTATACAACTTTTTTAATATTACAGCACGTCTACAACTTTCAAGAACACGTAATACAACAATTAAGAATAAAAAATTTGAGGTTTCACTTTCACCGGGACTTCTCTCAGAGGATTTCCTCTTCGACAACCACTTCCTCTTTTCCATTCCAAATGTCAAACAAGCTCACAATCTAATGAAGTGTTTATCTGCAAAACACCGTTTTGAGATAAATAATAAAAATAGAAACAGGAAAGAAAAAAGAGGTAAAGAAAATTTTAGATGATCACACACGGACGCACGCACATATAACCGAAAACGATATTCACTTCCAATTCGTAGAAATAGAACTAATTGCATGAGACACTCGTAAATATTTATTTGCATTGGTCTGAATGAAAAATATTAAGTCTTGTCGTATTGATAATATCGTAAGCTTCCTCACTCCGTTATAATAAAGTGGCCCTCGTTGAAATTACTAGAGAGGGAAGATTCAAGAAAATCAGGAAAAATAGCAGAGAATCAAACTAAAAATGAAACAGCAGCTAAACATTGCAAACTTCACGTCATTCTTGATAGACAAATCAGTTCTATTTGAAGTAAATCAACAATAAAATGACCAGACAAAGACCAAGCTTTTAGGGGAACATCACCTGAGGCAAAAGATCAAGAGATAACAACTCGTGATCCCATCTTGAAGCGACCAATCTTAAATAATCTGCAAAAATCCTCACTTTCTTTATTCAGGGAAGCTTATACCGATGCATATTTGAAATTTATGTTCTGGGCTTTCGAGTTTCTTGATAAAATTTGAATATGTGCATTAGTTGCTATCTGCAATAACTTTTTAAAGTAACCCACATATTAATTTCTGCCATCGAAGAAATTTGTTTTTTTTGGGGGGTTTAAGCACGTAAAAGTTAATTCTTTTTCAAGAGAAGCAGAGTCCAGAGCATGTGATGGTGAGTGTGCACGATGTTTCAAAAGCTAAGAATGAACATATTTCAGTGTTTTTTTAATTGTATATTTACATTTGTCGATCTTTGGGCATTTGTTTAATCAATCGTTTGCCAAATTTATTTCGAAATTAAGCGGTCCTACTCCTATCCCCGCCCAAGTGTTGGAAAATGGAGAGGTACGCTCCTCTCCTCTGTTTCCATTTTCCAGTCCCCAATGTTTTTGGTATCTGTTCGTGTGGTTTCCGCTCATATATTTGCATTTATTGGGTTTTGTTTCATATTCTTGACCCAAATTTAATATTCTCAATTTTAAAGGAATATCAAATTGTAGGGTCTGCTTTAATATATAAATTATAAATCTGTCGATATTTTTTATTATTTATGTATTCATTCTATAATATTAAAATAGATATACTAACTGATTTAACACCACAATGAAAATTAAAAATACATACTCAGACCTTTATTTTAAAAAAATACACAATACAACACATAATATTTATGTATGCATAACTGCTAATATATCTCATTTAAAAGTTGAAATCCCGTGTAGTAAAGTGAAACAGTATAAAGATTTGTAAAAAAAAAATTGAAAATATATAGAGTAGATTATGTAAATACGCAATAATGGTATGCTTTAGCTAATCAACTTAAAATGTAAAATAATGAAATAATTTTATTTTCTTGAATTTTTTCATGGAATATGCATACTGATGACACGCAATGTGATTAAATGCAACAAAGAAGACAAACTTTGATGGATCCTTTTCAGAAAGTTTGTAAACGAACACTCTAGAAAGCATAATCAATCTTCTCTTTTGATTTCTTCCTCAAACACAGATCAGCGAGAAGAACGTGGATGCTCCTCCACCATCACAATTCTAAGACTCTATCCACATCACTAGCAATTTGTGTGATACACAAACCCCCTCCTCTCACAGTATTTTCAAGTAATTCAACTAACTTTTCATATATATCATACACTTCACACTCGCTCACTCACTCATCATTTACTAAGAAGAAAGTACAATGGCTGCTCAAACAATGCTGCTTACCGCTAATGCCATTAGTGGCGGAGAGGCATTGATCCGAAGACTGAAACCAAAACCCTTTTCTCATTTCTTGTTGCCTCCGAAGGCTGGTTCTCCTCCATTTTCAACAGCTGGAATCCTTGCCCTTTTCAAGGCCAAAACCAAGGCTGATCCTGTCAAGAAGGTTAGTAGTATTCTTGCATTGATCATAAAGTGTATATGTTCAAGTGCAAAGACTGCAGGTGTCTCCAATTTTATTAATTTCTTGTGGGCTATAATTGATGCATTGGTTTGTTTTTTGATCATCACAGGCCTCAGCTGTGAAAGATAAGGTTAAGGTGGAAGATGGGATCTTTGGAACTTCTGGAGGAATTGGTTTCACCAAGCAAAATGAGCTATTTGTTGGTCGTGTTGCCATGATTGGCTTTGCTGTGAGTTTACTTGACAATCACATCTTCATTTGTTGGATCTCTGTCGATTACTAGATTGTGGCATTTTTGACTTGTGTCAAATGTCACGCGATTCAATTTGCAGGCTTCACTTCTGGGAGAAGCAATTACAGGAAAGGGAATCTTAGCACAATTGAATTTGGAAACTGGGATTCCAATCTACGAAGCTGAGCCTCTTCTTCTATTTTTCATACTGTTCAACTTGTTAGGAGCCATCGGAGCATTAGGCGACCGCGGCCGATTTGTCGACGAACCTGCCGGACTTGACAGGGCCGTTATTGCTCCTGGGAAAGGCTTCAGGTCTGCGTTGGGTCTTGGTGGAGGAGGTATCTAACCATTATTTCACCGCTCTCTCGAAATTGTTTTAAAATCAGTTCTCTCTTTTGGTATTGAATAGTGAGTATACGTTTTGAAATTATGTGTAGGTCCTTTATTCGGATTCACGAAAGCCAACGAGCTTTTCGTTGGGAGACTGGCACAACTTGGTATTGCATTCTCAATAATCGGAGAGATCGTCACTGGAAAAGGGGCTTTGGCTCAGTTGAACATCGAAACCGGAGTTCCCATCACCGAGATCGAACCCCTTATTCTCTTCAACGTGGCATTCTTCTTCTTCGCAGCCATAAATCCTGGCACTGGAAAATTTCTTACCGACGATGGAGATGATTGAATGTCATTGTTATCGTTACTGCTTAGGCAAAATTCATAACTGGATGAATGGCCTGTGTACTTTATTTTTATTTTAACGAAGTTCCGTGATCAGAACCCCGATTCATTTCTAAGTCGATCTATCTATATTTTTCTACTCTTTGCTAAGTTTTCGTTTTGGAGTCATATAATTCATAGACCAATACAATTTCTTCGCGAACCGTTTGATGAAAGTTAATTTGCCAAAACAACCATTAGATATCGAATAAAAAGCATACTACTAAATTCAGTTCAGCCTGATCGACCACGCAGCGTTTGAATAACTTAAGCATTGCATTCGAGTGTTTCTGTTTCAGATGACCACACAGCCCGTATCGAGACGTCACCTCTTCTCCGCGCACATGCATTTAGCTGCTTGGAGAGCAAAATAGGTGAGAATGATATCTGTTCCAGCTCGACGAAGACATAACAGAGATTCCATCATCACTTTCTCCTCATCAATCATTTGAAGAATCCCTCCAGCCTTGATCATCGAGTATTCACCGGAAACCTATGTACAAAAAAATGTAACTAAGTCACTCATTTTACTCGAACATCACAAATTGGGAGCACCCCATTACCCTTTCATCTCGTTGTATGCTCAACTAGAAGCAAAACATTGGTGAAATTCATTTGAGTTTCATGTGCCATTCAAACTTCGCCTATTTAAAAGAACTCCTTGCGATTTGGAATATGTTGCAAAAAACGGGGTATTTTATTTTTTAACCTCGGTCAACTCTTTTTTAAGAAAGAGGTCCGATCAACTCTTTTTTTAAAAAAATGACCTCTTCAAGTATATTTTAAATACATTTGAGGAGGTCATTTACCGAGGTTATTTAACCAATTTCTCCTTCCCAAAACATGCATGCCTCACAATAACATGTCATCATGAACCTTTTTTCCCTCTCTTTTCCTTTTTAACTTGCATCTAACATCTCGAAGGCACCACTTTTCAGCCAAAATACATTTCCCCAATTTTAGCAAACTCAAAACATTTTAACCATCACCTGATATGTTGCGACTGGCACAGAAAAGTAATTTCTTAAAGGGCTTATTATGTCCAAGTATGGTTGACCCGGCTTCACCTGCAATCAAATAAAATTTAAAAATGTCAAATGGAGAATTCAGAAGCTCAGCTCAAAACTGAACAAGAAATCGAGCATCGTTTTCATGTATTGGCTGTTGATGACAGTCGGATAGATAGAAAGCTTTTGGAGAGGCTCCTCACTGTATCTTCTTAATTACCAAGGTGACATACATATAAACACATACGGTTGTCTGATTACGATTAAGCATGGATATTGGATTTTATATGAATCAGCTAGCTGTAATATATAATATATCGATGTTGCAGTGACATTCGTGGAATCTGGAGATAAGGCTCTGGAGTATCTGGGGTTACTCGATATTGAAGAGAACGAATGTGAAACACCAACATTGTCAAGTAGTACTGCTTCAAAGCCAGAGGTGAGAAAACTCAATCCTTTTGAATTAATGTTCTAATTTTCATTCTTTACTTTTAAGATTAACCTAGATTATACAAGCTAAGTATATGTGATATGAATTTAAGTTCTTGTTTTGGAGGGGTACTGTAGTTTCTTTATTCCTTTTCAATTTGAATCGAATATAGGAGCTGGAAAAGTTATATACAGCTAGCTTGATCACTTTAATTAATTCTCTTAAGACATTAATGTAATAATCTAATATCAGAACTAATCTGACACTAATATATTCTTAAATTTAATTTGGAAACTTATTAAGAATTATACGTATTTCGCTGATAAATGTGTCTATATTAATTCTACCTAGTCATTATCAGTCAAAGGTAAAAAGGATTAGCATAATTTGAGGCACAATGTTCGTAGATCGCCTTTTTAATTTTTTTTTTTTTTGNTTGGCCTATTCAATTGACGTGACTTTCTTGTTTTAAAAAAAAATTTATCAAATCACGTCCAATTATATGGCGTGATTTGCTTTCTAAAAATTGGGCTTTTACATTGTTTACCGTGAAAGAAAAAAAATTAAATAAAAATAAATAAATAATATATCGTATCACGCCAACGAAGATGGCGTGAATTTTTTTAGAAATTAGAGTCACGCCATCTACACTGTTGATTATTAGAAAAGTCCTGCCATCCAAGATGACGTGGCGTGAATTTAAGATGGTGTTTTTTTTTACTATTAATAATTAGAATTGTGGTGGCAGAGTGATGGGATGTCACGAGTAGCCACAAATTACGATGGTGTGACTTGCTTTTTTTTAATTATTATTAATTAGAATTGTGGTGGTAGAGTGATGAGATGTCACGAGCAGCTCGAAGTACTTTGTGGTGACATAGTGATGGGATGCATCACAGTTCAAATCAATTAATACGCTCTATTAAATGGCATGTTTTTGACCGAATATTGAAAATTTGCTTATATAATTAGTAAACGTATAGAGAACATTTGCTATCATCGTTCTTCGTTGGTATGAAAATTTTTGAAGTATTCTCCAATTGTTTCGGCCGATTGAAGTGATATATTTTCATTCAATGTTGAATATATTTAATTGTTGTAGCTACTCAATATCAGTTTCTACTTCAACATACAAGGTACTTATATTCCAAATTAAATTTTGTATTTTGATTGAAATTGATAAATTATTTATTTGTGATTATTTTTGTAGATAAAATTTTGATTTTAAACTTCGAGATAAGTATTAATTTAAATCATGTAAAAAAATTTTGAATATAAATTATTATTTAATCATTATACTACATATTACTTTTTAAATTAATATGGTTAATTACGTTTCAATATATTATGATTAATTTATTTTATTATTATTTTATTTTACATACATTGTATCTAAACTTGTTGTTATCAAAATAATTATTTTATTATTATTTGTATTATTATTAACTTATAAGATACAAATAAGAAATACATTTTTTTATTTTTAATTGTAATTGTTGTTTTACATATGTAGTACATAAAATAATTTAGTATTACAATTAATTTATATTTTTATTATTATTAACTTAAAAGATACAATTAAGAAATACATTTTTTTAAGCATAATTGTTGTTTTATAGTCAACTCACTTAGCGTGATACATTTTCATTTCAATACCAAATTATCACAATTAATATAATAAACCGTTAAAAACTTTTATTGTATCTCATGATTATATAGGATAGTTTATTTTTTCAAAATTTTGAAAAATCAAATTATAAAACGTGATATTTTATTTTTAAACAAAAAACAACGTGATTTATATTTTTTATTTTAAAAATAATTTTTTATATTAAATGTGAAACAAAAATATACATAAAAAAATAATTTAAAATTATTATTATCGAAATATACAATTATATAATTATTATAAAACAATAATACCAAAAGAAAAAAATTGCATATAACATAAATTTTTTAAACATTTTTTNTTCCTAACTCCCTCGGATCGTAGGAAGCAAGCGTGGATTCGCTGCTTCGGGAGGAAATGTGGTTGCGGGGATCCACGGAAGAAGATGTAGAGACACGGGAAAGAGAGGGCTATAGGATGAAGAAAGAGTAGCCGATTAAGATACCAACAAAGATGAACAGAAGGCGCTGTTCTTTGAGGAGGTAATTGATGGATCAAAAAAATTTAATAGCGTAGACGAAGGTGCGCCAAAGTTTTTCCTTTAGTAATTCAATTAAATAACAAAATTCGCAACAAGAAAAAAACTAACGGCTCTCCCCTCAAACAAGAGAAAAACGAGAGACATCTGCAAAGAAAAAACCAAGAGCTCTCCCCTCGAACAAGGGAAAAACGAGAGACATCTACAAAGACATGAGGAAAATGACGCCAAAATAACGCAGTCTGAGGCACCGAGAAAAACTTGCCAACACGATTAATATAGCTAACAAGAGGGAGAAAACACATGAAGAACAGCGGAATCAAAGATAACGAGACAAAGGGGAAGACGCACATGTAGAAACCGTCTGGTTCTGAGGCCAGGAGATCAAGCAACGAACGAAACTTTTAAGGGGAAATGCTCACAAGCAAAGGGAGACTTGGAAAGATCCGGACAACAAATGCAAAAACTGAAGGAAAAAGAAAGCAAACAGATAGAATCGAAAAAGAAGGAAGAGGCGGAAAGAACCGGTTGCAATAACCCCACAAAAAAGCCGATATACTAACTGATTTAACACCACAATGAAAATTAAAAATACATACTCAGACCTTTATTTTAAAAAAATACACAATACAACACATAATATTTATGTATGCATAACTGCTAATATATCTCATTTAAAAGTTGAAATCCCGTGTAGTAAAGTGAAACAGTATAAAGATTTGTAAAAAAAAAATTGAAAATATATAGAGTAGATTATGTAAATACGCAATAATGGTATGCTTTAGCTAATCAACTTAAAATGTAAAATAATGAAATAATTTTATTTTCTTGAATTTTTTCATGGAATATGCATACTGATGACACGCAATGTGATTAAATGCAACAAAGAAGACAAACTTTGATGGATCCTTTTCAGAAAGTTTGTAAACGAACACTCTAGAAAGCATAATCAATCTTCTCTTTTGATTTCTTCCTCAAACACAGATCAGCGAGAAGAACGTGGATGCTCCTCCACCATCACAATTCTAAGACTCTATCCACATCACTAGCAATTTGTGTGATACACAAACCCCCTCCTCTCACAGTATTTTCAAGTAATTCAACTAACTTTTCATATATATCATACACTTCACACTCGCTCACTCACTCATCATTTACTAAGAAGAAAGTACAATGGCTGCTCAAACAATGCTGCTTACCGCTAATGCCATTAGTGGCGGAGAGGCATTGATCCGAAGACTGAAACCAAAACCCTTTTCTCATTTCTTGTTGCCTCCGAAGGCTGGTTCTCCTCCATTTTCAACAGCTGGAATCCTTGCCCTTTTCAAGGCCAAAACCAAGGCTGATCCTGTCAAGAAGGTTAGTAATATTCTTGCATTGATCATAAAGTGTATATGTTCAAGTGCAAAGACTGCAGGTGTCTCCAATTTTATTAATTTCTTGTGGGCTATAATTGATGCATTGGTTTGTTTTTTTATCATCACAGGCCTCAGCTGTGAAAGATAAGGTTAAGGTGGAAGATGGGATCTTTGGAACTTCTGGAGGAATTGGTTTCACCAAGCAAAATGAGCTATTTGTTGGTCGTGTTGCCATGATTGGCTTTGCTGTGAGTTTACTTGACAATCACATCTTCATTTGTTGGATCTCTGTCGATTACTAGATTGTGGCATTTTTGACTTGTGTCAAATGTCACGCGATTCAATTTGCAGGCTTCACTTCTGGGAGAAGCAATTACAGGAAAGGGAATCTTAGCACAATTGAATTTGGAAACTGGGATTCCAATCTACGAAGCTGAGCCTCTTCTTCTATTTTTCATACTGTTCAACTTGTTAGGAGCCATCGGAGCATTAGGCGACCGCGGCCGATTTGTCGACGAACCTGCCGGACTTGACAGGGCCGTTATTGCTCCTGGGAAAGGCTTCAGGTCTGCGTTGGGTCTTGGTGGAGGAGGTATCTAACCATTATTTCACCGCTCTCTCGAAATTGTTTTAAAATCAGTTCTCTCTTTTGGTATTGAATAGTGAGTATACGTTTTGAAATTATGTGTAGGTCCTTTATTCGGATTCACGAAAGCCAACGAGCTTTTCGTTGGGAGACTGGCACAACTTGGTATTGCATTCTCAATAATCGGAGAGATCGTCACTGGAAAAGGGGCTTTGGCTCAGTTGAACATCGAAACCGGAGTTCCCATCACCGAGATCGAACCCCTTATTCTCTTCAACGTGGCATTCTTCTTCTTCGCAGCCATAAATCCTGGCACTGGAAAATTTCTTACCGACGATGGAGATGATTGAATGTCATTGTTATCGTTACTGCTTAGGCAAAATTCATAACTGGATGAATGGCCTGTGTACTTTATTTTTATTTTAACGAAGTTTCGTGATCAGAACCCCCATTCATTTCTAAGTCGATCTATCTATATTTTTCTACTCTTTGCTAAGTTTTCGTTTTGGAGTCATATAATTCATAGACCAATACAATTTCTTCGAGAACCGTTTGATGAAAGTTAATTTGCCAAAACAACCATTAGATATCGAATAAAAAGCATACTACTAAATTCAGTTCAGCCTGATCGACCACGCAGCGTTTGAATAACTTAAGCATTGCATTCGAGTGTTTCTGTTTCAGATGACCACACAGCCCGTATCGAGACGTCACCTCTTCTCCGCGCACATGCATTTAGCTGCTTGGAGAGCAAAATAGGTGAGAATGATATCTGTTCCAGCTCGACGAAGACATAACAGAGATTCCATCATCACTTTCTCCTCATCAATCATTTTAAGAATACCTCCAGCCTTGATCATCGAGTATTCATCAGAAACCTATGTACAAAAAAATGTAACTAAGTCACTCATTTTACTCGAACATCACAAATTGGGAGCACCCCATTACCCTTTCATCTCATTGTATGCTCAACTAGAAGCAAAACATTGGTGAAATTCATTTGAGTTTCATGTGCCATTCAAACTTCGCCTATTTAAAAGAACTCCTTGCGATTTGGAATATGTTGCAAAAAACGGGGTATTTTATTTTTTAACCTCGGTCAACTCTTTTTTAAGAAAGAGGTCCGATCAACTCTTTTTTTAAAAAAATGACCTCTTCAAGTATATTTTAAATACATTTGAGGAGGTCATTTACCGAGGTTATTTAACCAATTTCTCCTTCCCAAAACATGCATGCCTCACAATAACATGTCATCATGAACCTTTTTTCCCTCTCTTTTCCTTTTTAACTTGCATCTAACATCTCGAAGGCACCACTTTTCAGCCAAAATACATTTCCCCAATTTTAGCAAACTCAAAACATTTTAACCATCACCTGATATGTTGCGACTGGCACAGAAAAGTAATTTCTTAAAGGGCTTATTATGTCCAAGTATGGTTGACCCGGCTTCACCTGCAATCAAATAAAATTTAAAAATGTCAAATGGAGAATTCAGAAGCTCAGCTCAAAACTGAACAAGAAATCGAGCATCGTTTTCATGTATTGGCTGTTGATGACAGTCGGATAGATAGAAAGCTTTTGGAGAGGCTCCTCACTGTATCTTCTTAATTACCAAGGTGACATACATATAAACACATACGGTTGTCTGATTACGATTAAGCATGGATATTGGATTTTATATGAATCAGCTAGCTGTAATATATAATATATCGATGTTGCAGTGACATTCGTGGAATCTGGAGATAAGGCTCTGGAGTATCTGGGGTTACTCGATATTGAAGAGAACGAATGTGAAACACCAACATTGTCAAGTAGTACTGCTTCAAAGCCAGAGGTGAGAAAACTCAATCCTTTTGAATTAATGTTCTAATTTTCATTCTTTACTTTTAAGATTAACCTAGATTATACAAGCTAAGTATATGTGATATGAATTTAAGTTCTTGTTTTGGAGGGGTACTGTAGTTTCTTTATTCCTTTTCAATTTGAATCGAATATAGGAGCTGGAAAAGTTATATACAGCTAGCTTGATCACTTTAATTAATTCTCTTAAGACATTAATGTAATAATCTAATATCAGAACTAATCTGACACTAATATATTCTTAAATTTAATTTGGAAACTTATTAAGAATTATACGTATTTCGCTGATAAATGTGTCTATATTAATTCTACCTAGTCATTATCAGTCAAAGGTAAAAAGGATTAGCATAATTTGAGGCACAATGTTCGTAGATCGCCTTTTTAATTTTTTTTTTTTTTG